>NC_137044.1:28095345-28110345 GCF_032717465.1 Coenobita brevimanus
CCTGTACCACCTAGTATTCTTCCTGAGGCAGTCGATCTCACCAATCATCATGTCGGACTTGTCCACCAGCCGCATGTTCATATTGTAGTCTAACACAGCATCAGGTTTCATCACAGGTCTGCCTGTCCTACGGTCGACCTTCCCACTGTCTGTCATTTCTCTCTTATGTAATGGTGGTGAGCATGTGCACGACCCTCTTGTCATGCCACTGTATTGCCAACATCTTCTCAGACTTGGCGTAGGTGCACGCCTGCTCGCTGCAAGGTTCCCGTTTCTGGGAATTTGGGGAAGTGGGCATTTGATTACTTTTGACAGTGCCGCAGGAGCCCATGCCGTGCTCTGAAAGGTATTTGGCAAGTTTCGGTGCTGTATAATAGCTGGTCTGTATACAGTACATGATTCCCACCAAAATACTTTTAAAGGAGCACTTTCACTACACAGCCTGAGAAGCCAAGGGGCTGTGTTTTATCCAGATCGACAATGCTGGCTGAATAAATGACGAAGTCAAGGATGTACCCTGTCTTACAGTCGCACAGTACAAAGAACTTGATTCCACATGATAAGGCGTTTGCTTTGGAATGTACTGTACAAACTGAGGACGTCCTCTGAACAAAACCAAGGATTCGTTAATGACAACCTTCTGAAAGGGGTGGAAGAATGACATAAACTTATCCTTCATTCTGCTCAGAATCTCCCCGATTTTTCCAGAGTGGGTCGGTTTGGGAAGAGTACATCGTTGCTTCTGGCAAGTGCAGGTTTCCCATGATGTTCCGGAAGCGATCTCTGGCCATGTACTTATCTGAAGGTGGGTGAGGGTAGTAAGGGTTCCATGGACCAAAGTATTCTTCCAACTCATGCTTCTTGGAGTGTGGCATGAGAAGCATGAGGGCAAAAGAACACATACAGCTCCTGCACCTCCCAGCATGGACCACTGTTGCATCTTGGCTGCACCTGTACCACTTGCAGCACGTTGTGATTCATACCTGTTGGTCTCATCACATACGTGCTGCATGACTTCGTCATCTAGGAAGGCCAAAAGGAAGTCCACACACCAAGAGTGAAGGCAGGCTGTACTCTCTGAGGAGCTCTCATCAAAAACTAAATGTTCTGGCACAAAATCGGACCGCTTCCGTCCACGCGAAGGCGTCCAGGATTCCCTGTTCATGGCGGTGTAGGGTGGATGAGGGTGGTGGGTGGCTGTGGAGGCAGATTTACTCCCGTTTAAGGTCAGGCTCGCAGACTGACCCTGAGTTGCCGTACAGCACTAGTGCAGCCCTTACTCTAGTACCAACTCTATTTTTACTTGTCCAGGGATTTACCTCTTCCTCTACGGCCTGCCTTCACTGTTGAAGTGCTGGTGGTGACTCTGACTGACGAAGACTCCGGGAGATAATTCAGCAGGACGAGAGAATGGAAGAAATGAGTGAAGTGGGGCTTGGGGGAACAGGGAGGTGAATCAATCCCTTTCGGGACTCATGGCGGGCTGGGTCCACGCGGGCCATTGTTCTGGGGCTAACACGCCGCCTTTTCACTCCCTTCCCAAATTCCTTCCCTTGCTGCACTAATGGCTCCTTTCCCTTGGAGCTAGGGATAACTTCCGACACTGAAGCACTCGTACTAGCACTTTCTGGCACGATTTCCTCACCCGGCTCATCACACAATTCACCCAAAGGGTCAAAATCACTATCCATCATAACCATAGACAATTCTGCTAGTTCATGTGCCACTGCAGAGTCACTTAGTCCTTTCCTGCTTCCCTCACGACTTTTTATGGGTGTAGAGGTCACGGGGCCCTCTGCAATGGGCACAGAAGCGGCAGAAATGGCGGGGCCAGTGCGAGATGTTTTGACCACAGCGGAGGACAAGGAACTAAATGCCGTGCTTATCTGAGAAGGCAAGGGTTGACAATGACACTGAGGGTGACAGCTGCTAACTTACATGCTAATAAATTATTGGTAGAAAATCTCGGCAATACATAAAGAAATAGTTAGTTCCAGGTGAATGCAAATGTCACTTAGGCTTCTCCCTTCCTCTCTGATATATATTTTTATTACAGACATAGATTACAAGGCATAATTCAAAGGGAAAGTTACCCTGGTAATGTAGCGAATGAATGCACGTGAGGTGTTGTCAGGTGATAATTAGCCAATTCCTGGTGTATAACACTATCACTTACCTTATTTTTTTGGGTATACAGTACCCTCGCGTCCAGCACGGTAATATTGTCATGCATGAGTCACGTGTTGGACCAAAAACGTGTTGGACTAACAATAGAGCTTATGGGGAAAAGTGAATTATGTCAGCAATCCTCGGAAATGTCACCCTAAATACCTACCATATACCTATACATATATTGGTACTATTGTAATTATAATAAATGGTACTGTGCTATGAATGATAACTAACCTTTTAGGACAGTGTTGGTGGGCTTGCTGGGAATGGAAGGTGGTATCCAAGGCTGTAGTTAGTCCTACTGGGTCCCCGGAGGATGGCTGCTGGCGTCACTAGCGGGTAATGGCTGTTGCTCCTCCTCAACCTCCCTCATAAATCCTTCGAAATCAAACCTCCCTCATAAATCCTTCAAAATCACACTCAGAATCAATATCTTCGTCCACAGCCATGGAAAGTCCTATTTCTGCCTGTCCTAGCACTCGGCAAAGTGCATGCTTCTCCACACTGTTGCCAGAGCCCCGTCTCGTGACTGTGGAAAGTGATCGCTGTCGCTGACTCGGTAGAGAATAAGGAGAAGCAACTTTGTTTATAAACTGGTACACACGCTGATGAGAAGGGTTTCAAAACGATTGATAAATATTCTAAAATATTAATATGTATTCAGTGTCAGGCTAAATGTTCAATGCTGTAGTACGATACAGTCTCTGTCAAGTCGCCTGGGTTTTGGTCACACTGTTTTCCCCATCGTATGCTCGGCAGGAATCTGTCCAGATGAATTCCAAATGCCCGTGGTATCGTCAACAATTTTACCAAGTTACCATTCCGATTTACCATTGTATCCTCGGCAAACCTGGTATGAAGTGCCGTGTGATAGCCTTTGGCTGCCAGGATCTAAAGTTTTTTATCATGATCACGTTGGCTTCATTCATGTCGTAGGCCTTGGCAATGTCAACTTTCCTCTCCCCTTTCTTCTTCCTCTCGATGCTTTCTAGCTTGGCGGCCTGAGGGAGGTGCCGATGCTTCATGGGGTTCTCAGAAGGCTTCCTAGGCATCGTGAGCAGGGTAAAATGCAGTAACAAGGGCAGAAAATGCAGCAAGAAAAAAGCACCTTCCAATGCAATTATGCGAGTGAGTGGCTCTGTGGCGGGAGAAATGTAAACAAAATATCACGTGACATCAGAAGCATTTTTAATTGGGCGGCATCATGATTACGTCACGATAGCGGGCGGGGAAGGCTACTTGATCAGAAGTTTCATTGGCTATCATCATCATGGGAATGTTCAGTATGGCCGTGTTGGACCAGGGGTGATCGTGCTAGAGTGAACTCTGCGGATTTGGCCCACTTCTCGGAGCTCTGTGCGTGTTATGCTAACACACTCGTGTTGCAGTAATTAAATCGTATTAAATAATACTAATTAATTGCTCACCGTGCTGGACTCAAATCGTGCTGGACTAACGCTTGCTGGATGCGAGGGTACTGTACATTATTTTGTATAAGTATAGGGAATAGGGCTTATTTCAATGGATGAAATCTGTGGAAAAATCCGGGGGAGATTTGCTTAGCGCAGCGAGGCCTGGGAGGTGAGAGGACAGGGTAATGGAGGGCAGGTAGGGAGGGAAGTCAGGAAGGGGGGAAAATGGCTAAAATGTCAACAATGGATGGGAGTACAGATGAGATTTGGAGTGCTGACTAGTGTTGGACATTGGCAGTACTGATAGATGATACAAGCCACCACTTGAAAGCCCGGGTCAAAATGACACAGAATCACAAAAGTGACGCCCCATATTATGATACATTGTGCCCGAGCTTCCTGAAAGTGACGCCCCGCGGTTACGGGGTTAAAAAGCCATTTTTATTCTCCATCGTTTCAATTGTTCTTTATAAGGCATGCATTGTAGGCAGGCCAAAATAATTCATAACACATTTTAACCCGTCACGTCCTGAGGTTTTCCGCACCTCCGACATCCCCCAATCCCGAGGTATTTTCGATTTTGTTTTTTTTTGGCTAAAACCTCCGCTTTTGGTGAGAAACATCGGAAATTCATAGAGAAATCGCTCACCTGAGGTTTAAAATACTCAATCCAGGTAGGAGTTCCTCCTTACCTGACTGGGTTTTCTAACATGCTGGCACCAAAGAAAACGAGTTCTATGGGAGGTTAACTATTTTATCCACTCATAAACGGTATTTATTTATTTACTTGGTACGAATTTATATGTAGTATGAGAGTATATTGGTTTTCAAGCAGTAATATTGGCATTATAAGCATTGTTTCACTCACTAACTAATCACCATCCATGACCTTTTTTTCCCACATTACCTGATCATCATTTCTGACTGTTTCTTCCTCTAATGCTATGTAAACCTTGTCCTCCACATTGTCATCGATTGGGGAATCACTCTGGCCCTGAATGTCTTTATTGGCCATGTCACTGGTAACAGGTGAATTGCCGAGACAAAGGTGTGAGGGGGAGAGGGGGAGGTTATGCGGTGTAAGGCATTGTCCCTGCTTGGCATCTTGTAGAGGAATAGAGGAAGGTGTCCCGTGTATACACATGAAAAATCATGTGCGAAAATTGAAAATTGTGCAAATTAGGGACCTTGCAATTGCACGACGTACCGGTACGTCGCCGGGACTGGCAAGTGCAAATCGTTGCAACATATCCATATGTCGACGGGACAGGACGGGTTAATTGGCCACTTGGTTCTCATGTTATTCAGTATCATTCTATACACAGCACACTAAGCACAGCACCAGATATCAGCAAAACCTATGATGTTGTCCGCCATCACCAGACAAGTGGTGCCAGGCACAACAAACATCGCCCGACAGCAGTTGTGTTATTGCTGTTACATACAGAATCGGTACTGCCATTTAGTGTCAGTAAAAATGTCTAACGTAACCCCCTGTGGCAGGGGGGGGACACAGTCTGGCCGCACTATGGGGTGGTACTACTGCTCTGCGGTCGGGTTGTGTTAGGAAGAACTCTGCCACCGTATTCCCTGGGTTTCGTAAATGGTGACTAAAAGGGGCTGGGTGTGGGGGATTTGTACCCTTTCCACTTTTTTTTTTTTTTTTTGTTGCTAAAAAAAAAAAAAAAAGAAGACAGGCCATAGACAGGGATGGGGGACTGAGTTATCCCCGTACCCTGAAGATTGGGTCCATGAATGTGCATGGATGTAGTACGATAGAGACTAAAAGAGAGGAGAGTGGGAGAATGTATGTGAGAAGAAATTTAGATATGTTAGCTTTGAGTGAAATAAAGACGAAAGGGAAAGGTGACTAAATTTGGAAGTGTGATTGGAAGATTGTTGTTAATGTAAGTTACTGCCCCTTGACACCAGTCGTAGCTGAAGTCAGAGTCTTGTAGTAGTTTTCTGATAATTTATTAAGCACCGTCTTATATCTTCACACAGCAGCCGTTGACACCACCTGTGTCCAACCCCAGACCCTTACAGACTGCCACTCTCGACTCTCACCGGCTAGGCGGTGGTGTGGCCTGGCCACAAAACTCATGGTTCAGCAGAATTTGAATCAAGCTAGACATAGCAAGCGATCATAGACATAGCAAATGCTCATAGACTTAGGAAGCGATAGCAAGCGCTTAGTGGTGTCCTACTTGGATCCTACTTACAACTACTTACATACGATACTTACACACTACATATTATTACAAATGGTTACAAACAATTTTCCCCCTCATCATAAGTGTGTCTCCTGAAACAGTGGTGGAGGCATTAATTCATAATGGGGCAAAAATGCAAGTGGACTAGGTCCCGACCATTCCCCTTTGCTGAACTTTTTCAGTGTCTCAGTAACACAGAGAGTAGGACAGCATGCTCTCCAGTACAAGTTTCTCTAATTATCAACACCAAACTACATGCACAGTACACACCACACTTCCTTTTCAAAATTTAAAAAGAAAAAATGGCATCAAATAACATAGCCTCGGAGTCCCCAGAGGGGACCATAAATGCCCCACCTTCTGCCCCCTCTCCCAGTGACGATTCAAGATGCCTGGAACCACTGTCTGACTCCTTCTTCATTTCTGCAACATTCGTGGCCTTTCCTCTAACTTTCGATCTGTTGAGCACCACCTCTCCTTCTCTAAACCTCACCTTCTTTTTCTAACTGAGACTCAGCTGTCTGAGGCAACTGACAGCAGACCCTTTTCTGTATCCTCCTACTTTCTCTATACTCATTTCAAAGCCAAAGGTGGCTGTTGTGTATATATACGCAACAACTTATCTTGCTCTCGTGTTCCTGAACTTGATTCTTCCGAATTCTCTACACTCTGGCTTCGGCTTCCCTGTCATTCTCTGACTAAATATATCTGTGCTGTTTACTTATCTCCTAATTCTACTATCAAAAATTCTTTGACTATCTTACTTCTATGGTGGAACACATTCTATCCATTTCTCCTTTCTTTGAAATCTTAATTCTAGGAGATTTCAATGTTCATCACCACCTTTGGCTCTCCTTTCCTTTCATTGATCCAGCTGGTGAACAAGAATACACCTTTTCTATCCTTAATGACCTAGAGCAGCTTGTATAGCACCCTACTCGTATCCCTGATCACCTTGGAGAGAGTTTCAACATACTTGACCTCTTCCTTACAACTAATCCTTCTCCTTACACTGTTAATCTTTTCTCTCTGTTGGGCTCCTCCGATCACAACCTTATCACCTTAACCTGTCATATCGCTCCAGTACGGCCTGCGGACCCTCCAAAGAAACGTCGTCTGTGGCACTTTGGAGCTGCGGACTGGGAGGCCCTCAGGCAGTACTTCTTTGATTTTCCCTGGAATGATTATTGCTTCCATGGCCGGGAGCCATCTGGGTGTGCCTTGCGCATTACAGAGGTTATTCTTTCGGGCATGGAAGCATACATTCCTTTCTCATATCCTTTGACTAATGCACGAAAGCCTTGGTTTAATCACGCTTGTTCTAATGCTATCTGCAACAAGGAGAGGGCCTATAAAAGGTACCAGAGCCAACCCACCCCTGAATCACATCTTTTATACGTTTCTGCCCGGAATCGTGGTAAGTCTGTCCTTCGCTCTGCTAAAAATAATTTCATCCGTAGTAAGTGCTCTCAACTCTCTAACTCAAATTCTTCCCGCTCCTTCTGGCACCTTGCCAAAAACTTTTCTAACAACTTTACCTCATCATCCTTCCCTCCTCTTTTCTACTCTGATGGTTCTGTAGCTATTTCTTCTACTGATAAAGCAGATCTCTTCGTTCAGACTTTCTCCTCCAATTCCACCTTAGACGATTCCGGTGCTGTTCCTCCATCACTTTCCCCCTGAGACTCCCTCATGGCTGACATTAAAATTTCTTCAGTTGATGTATTTTTTACCATCACTGGCCTCAATATTAACAAGGCATATGGGCCTGATGGAGTCCCTCCTGTTGTTCTCAAGAACTGTGCTTCTGTGCTTACACCCTGCCTAGGCAAACTCTTTCACCTTTGTCTGTCAACTTGTACCTTTCCTTCTTGCTGGAAGTTTGCTCTCATTCAGCCAGTCCCAAAGAAGGGTGACCATTCCCAACCCTCTAACTATCGTCCAATTACTTTAACATCCTGTATCTCAAAAGTTTTCGAGTCTGTTTTTACTAGTAAAATTTTAAAGCATCTTTCCTATCACAACCTTCTTTCTGATCGTCAGTATGGGTTCTGTCAGGGAAGCTCCACCAGCGATCTTCTCACCTACCTTTCAGACTCCTGGTCATTCTCCTTTCGGGACTTTGGCGAAAGCTTTGCCATTGCACTTGACATCTCAAAGGCTTTCGATCGAGTCTGGCATAAATCTTTAATTTCCAAACTGCCCTCTTACGGTTTCTATCCTTCTATTTGTGCCTTCATCTCTAGCTTCCTTTCTAGTCGTTCTATAGCCACTGTTGTAAACGGCCATCGTTCTTCTCCCAGATCTATTAACAGTGGTGTTCCTCAGGCCTTTGTCCTATCACCAACTCTCTTCCTTTTATTCATCAATGACCTTCTAAGCTGTACATCTAACCCTATCCACTCATACGCTGATGACTCCATCCTTCACCTTTCCATTCGATTCCCACAACATCCATCTCAGCAGTTACTTCAACAAACAAGGGATGAGGCTATGGCACACCTAATGTCTGACTTGGCTCATATCTCTGACTGGGGTAAAAATAATCTTGTTGTTTTTAATGCATCAAAGACTCAGTTTTTGCACCTATCAACCCGACAAAATCTTCCACAGGTATACCCACTAATGTTTGATAATACTCAGCTTAATCCTGCATCATCCTTGAACATGCTTGGGGTTTCATTTACTCGGGACTTGTCTTGGAAAGATCATGTTACATCTCTTGTAAAATCTGCTTCCAAGAGATTGGGTGTGCCAAGCTGACTCCGTTCCTTCTTTACCCCTGCACAATTGTGACTCTATACAGGGGTTTTATCCGCCCCTGTGTAGAGTACAACACCCATGTGTGGGAAGGCTCCCCACATACAGCTCTTCTCAATAGGGTGGAGTCAAAGGATTTTCGCCTCATTAACTCTCCTCCTCTTACTGACTCCCTTCAACCTTTGTCTCTTTGCCACGCTGTTGCATCTTTATCTCTTTTCTATCGCTACTTCAATGGTCACTGCTCCTCTGAACTGTCTGCATGCATTCCTCCACCACTACAACGCGCGTGTAGCACCGGTCTAGCAGCAAACTCTCATCCCTTTTCTGTCCAACTCTTTAATGCAAGAGTTAACCATTACTCCCAGTCCTTCATTTATTCAACAGGCCAACTCTGGAAGTGTCTCCCTCTGTCTGTATTTCCTACTTCCTATGATCTCCAGTTTTTCAAACGCAGTGTGTCCAGGCATCTGGAAATGATCGGATCTTGAATTTGGCTCTCTCTTATATTTTGTTTTTCTCTTGGAAGGAATAGTTTTGCAGGCTCATTGCCTTTGGTTCCTTCTTCCTCACATAAAAAAAACGCTACACCGGAACTAATCTCACACGTATCATACCTGCAGAGAAAGACCGGTGTAGCGTTATAATCTGTCCCCTTGTCCGCCCCCTACGGCGCATGCGCGGAGGGTTGCCAGAGGCCGCCATAAATATGCCATTTGTCCTCTGATCTCTGTAGGGGTAACATGATCGGAGCCTCTCACCCTTTGTTTACAAACGGCAAATGGTCATTCCGGCTTCTCGTGTCATTCATCTCAAAACTTTCTCGGGTAGTTTCCGCCCTTAAATTAAATTAGGTTAGGCGGAAAGCAGTAAAAATTCGAATTTCTAAGGTATGAATGAGTTAGGTTGGATAAACATAGTTAAAATTAATCATCTGGGGACGAGTTATCTAATCTCTTAGGCGGGAGGATTGCCCTAGCTTTGTTCTTATCCAATTGTATCTTTACAGGAATGAGTCAAGCTCGTACTGTCCCGTGTATTAAACCATTTTTATCATACATATCCTTGAAATTATAAATAGTTTTGGCACACACTACATCATTCGGTTGCGCATTCCACTGATCAATTGCCCTATTAGGGAAACTGAATTTCCTTACATCTTTATCACCTCTCTTTTTATGCTGTATTTTGCAATGTCCTCTTGCTGATGTTTCACTCATGTGATATATATTCATTTATGTCCATTTTCTGTTCCCCTGATATGCATTTATATAGCATAATCATGTCTCCTCCTCCTCTCCTGCAGCGTTGGTAAATTCAGTCTTTCCAGTCTTTCTCAGTAACGTAAATCCCTTAAGCTTGGTACCCATCTTGTAGCGGCCCGTTGTACTTTTTCAATCTTATCTGTATTTTTTGAGATGAGGATTCCAGACTACTGTGATGCATACTCCAGAGTTGGTCTGATGAATATTATCTTCCTCAGCATATCTTCATTTATATATGTGAATGCTATTCTCATATTAGCAAGCAATGTATACATGTTTCGTACCTTCTCACTGATGTGATCATCAGGATATAGTCTCTTACTGATTATTACTTCTAGGTCCTTCTCCTTTTCTGATATGTGTAGGGTTGATCTTCCTACCTTATAATCCCAATCTGGTCTTTTCTCACTTTTACCAAATTTTATTACATGACACTTATCCACATTAAATTCCATTTGCCATATATTGCTCCATTCATGAAGCTTGTTCAATTCCTCTTGCAGCTCTTTGCAAGAATCTATGTTAGTAATTTTCCTTTGAATTTTTGCATCATCTGCAAACATATTTAGATAACTTCCTCTCTGCCTTATATATTCACTTTAATACCCACCCAACCCCTTTTAAGTGCCATAGAGTCAATAAGTGGCTTGGCGCTAGCTTTTCCTTTTCCTTTATTTTCCAATTATCCAATCCAATCCCTTTAGTTTGAGAAATCTTACGTCTTCCTTTAGTTTTGAGAAATCTCACATAAGAGTGTTAGGCTAGTCCAGTATAGTTCAAGTTCAGTCAATGTGAAATAAAAATTAGCCTCTAAATTTCATTTATGGAAAAGTACTTTTAACTCCAAATACTATGAAAACAGTATGCACTCCAGTAGGGTATGCTTAGTGAAGTTTCCTGTTCACACTGTTACAGCACTGCTACTGATTCAGTGGATAATGATAAAGTAAAAACCCTTATCAGTTATGTTACTGAGATCACTTCAGATACTAGTTGCTATGGAAAAAAAAAATCCTAAGTTAGGTTATTCAGCACATTGGGTACATTACTACACATCACTGATTGCCATATTTTAATATTTAATATTGCACACATGTGCAATAACATAAACCCTGTCGTGTCCAGTAGCACAGGATATATTTATATACTGTACTATCAGTGGAAATGAATTGAATACAGTAATTAAAAAAAAAAAAAGTTAGCACCAAGCCTATGAAAATATGGCACTGAGGTGGAAGGGGGTTGGGTGGTTATTAAAGTGAAAAAAGGCTGAGAGATAAGACACATGAAGTACAAGAGGAGGTGAATAACAAGCGCCAGTACCAAGCTAAAACAATGACTACATGGCACTATAATGGAAGAGAGTTTGGTGGGTATTAAAGTGAAAATGTAAGGCAGAGAGGTAAGACAGATAAAGTACAGGAGCAGAGTGGGAAGAGGGGAAGGATGGAGATTAAAGTGCCCTTTTTGCCACAAGCAGGGATACTGAGGACGTAGTCTGTCCCCCTCCCCAGAGGGGTACTATCAATGGAAACTAAGCCAGCTCCCAGTCACGGTTATCTCACGAGTCCTTTCCCCTCGGGGAGGGGGGGATAGAATACTTCCTCAGTATCCCTGCTTGTCGTAAAAGCCGAGTAAAAATCCTTCCCCTTTTCCCCCCTCTGCTTCTTGTACTTTATCTGTTCCACCTCTCTGCCATATATTTTCAATACCCACCCAAGTTAGTGCCATATAACTTAGTCATTGAATGGAATGGAATATTAAAAAAAAAAAAAAAAAAAGGAAAGCGAGCACCAAACCACTCAATGACCATATGGCACTACAATAGGAGTTGGGTGGGTATTAAAGTGAAAATATAAGGCAGAGAGGTTGGACAGATAAAGTACAAAAAGCAGAGGGGGGAAAGTGGAAGGATGAAGATTAAAGTGCCCCTTTTAGACGGTTTTTACGACAAGCAGGGATACTGAGGAGGTATTCTATCCCCCCCCCCTCCCCATTCCATTCCATTCATGAGTCCTTTACTCATCCCTCTTAACCACCTGTGAGGTCTACAAATACCTGTACACTAGTCAAATTTAACACAATGAGAACTACTCAACGACAGACCAGTATCACTGACCAGTGTTATAAGATACTAGAAAAGCTGATAAGGGAAGTCTGGGTAAAACATCTAGAACATGGTATAATAAAAGAGAGGGAGTTCGGTTTTAGGAAGGGAAAATCATGTGTTACTAATCTTCTAAGCAATTATGACAAAGTTAGAGAAACATTACAGAAAAGAGAAGGATGGGTGGACAGTATCTATTTAGATTTTAAGAAAGCATTTGACAGAGTACCGCACCAAAGACTTTTATGGAAGCTGTACCATCAAGGAGGTATCCAAGGCAATCTCCACTGTTGGATGCAGGATTTTCTCAGAGAAAGGGAAATGAGAGCAATATTAAGGGGAAATTACTCATCATGGAGGGAAGTGACCAGTGGAGTTCCACAGGGCTCAATTATGTTTTTAGTATATTATGTTTTTAGTATATATAAATGACACAGACAGTAATATTGGAAATGGAAGCTATCTAAATATGCTTGCAGATGATGCAAAAAATTCAAAGGAAAATTACTAACATAGATTCTTGCAAAGAGCTGCAAGAGGAATTGAACAGGCTTCATGAATGGAGCAATAAATGGCAAAGTTGGGAATGTACGAGTGGATGGAGTGGTTGGTCAGTGGGGTGTGCCAGCTGAAGTAGATGGGAATGGTAGTGCTTTGGTGGACATCTGTGCTGGTAAGGGGTTGGCAATAGCCACCACCTACTTTCGTCATAAGATGATCCACCGGTATACATGGAGAGTAATGAGGAGGATGGATGGTGAACTTGTTGAACGAAAGGCAATGATAGACTACGTGTGTGTGGATGAGCGAATGAGAAGACAAGTGTTGGATGCAAGAGTGTGGAGAGGGTGGGGAAATGGAGTCTCGGACCATCACTTAGTGATGGCCAAGGTAAAGATGCAAAGAAAGTGGTTGAGGAGGCGAAGGGGAAGACAGGAGGAAGCAGCTCCTGTGAGAAGAGTGAAGAAATTGCAAGATAGTGAGAAAATGACAGAGTATAAGAGCATAGTGGAAGAAAGATTCGGAAGATATGAGCTAGAGCAGTTGGAAGGGGTGGAAGACGTATGTAAGATATTCACGGAAGAGATAGGCGCAGTGTGTGAGGCGGTTTGTGGAGTGAGGAGGAGATGCAAGGGTGTTCAAGGGACAGCATGGTGGAATGATGAGGTGAAACGAGCTGTGGAACAAAAGAAGAAGGCATATGGTGAATGGTTGGCGAGTAGAGGTAGGGGAGAAGATGAGAGAGAGAAGAGAGAGGTATATGTGAGCAGGAGAAGGGAGGTTAAGAGACTGGTGAAGGAGAGTAAGAAGAAAGTGGATGAAGAGTTTGGGAGGAATCTGAGTGTGAAATGGAGGGAGAGTAAGAAATTGTTTTGGAAGGAGGTAAAGAAAGTAAGGCAGTGTGAAAGGGGAAATAATAGGGGAGTGAAAGATAGGAATAATAGATTGTTGGTGGAGAAGAGAGAGAAATTGAGGAGATGGAAGGAGCACTTTGAGGATTTGCTGAATGTAGAGAGTGACAGCAGTGTGAGTATAAGTGGTTGGGGAATGGCTGGGAGAAGAAGAGATGAGAGGAGGGAGGAAAAGATCAGTAGGGCGGAAGTAGTGGAAGCGATGAAGAAGATTAAGCTGGGAAAGGCCCCAGGAATTGATGGAGTGTGTGGTGAAATGCTTAGGTATGGGGGTGAGATTGTTGTGGAGTGGATATGGGAGTTGTGTAGATTGGCTTGCGAAGAGGAAGGGTTCCAGAGGACTGGAATCAGGTATGATTGTTCCTCTGTACAAAGGAAAAGGGGAGAGAGAAGTATGTGGTAACCATAGGGGTATTTTCCTTCTTAGTGTGACTGGTAAAATATATGGTAGAATACTCATTGATAGGGTTAGGCATATAACAGAGGAGCTAGTTGGAGAAGAACAAGGGGGATTTAGGAAGGGAAAAGGGTGTGTAGATTAGATATTTGTTCTAAGATGTTTAGTGGAGAAGTATCTAGAGAAGGGAAAGAAGGTGTATGCTGCCTTCATGGACTTGGAGAAAGCTTATGACAGAATAGATAGGCAAGGTATGTGGAAGGTATTAAGAATATATGGAGTGGAGGGGAAATTGTTGAGTGCTGTGAAGAGTATGTACGAGGGAGCTAGGGCTACAGTGCGAGTGGATGGTGAGCTGAGTGAGTTCTTTGATCTCAATGTGGGACTGAAACAGGGGTGTGTGTTGTCTCCATGGCTGTTTAATATATATATGGATAGGGTTGTAAAGGAGGTGCAAGGTAGAGCAGTGGATGTGGGGCTGGCCCTAATGAATGAGGGTGAGATTTGGAAGCTCCCGGTGTTGCTGTTTGCTGATGATACAGTATTGTTGAGTGAAGATGAATGGGAGTTGCAAGGTTTGGTGAATGAATTTGGGACAGTGTGTAGGAGGAGGAAGCTGAAAGTTAATGTAAACCAAAGTAAAGTTATGGTGTTTGAGAGGAATGAAGTCACAGAGTGTGCAGTGAGGTTGGATGGTGAGGATATGGAGAATGTGAGTGCATTCAAGTACTTGGGTAGTGTGATGAGTAAGGATGGAACTTTAGGGGATGAAGTACATGAAAAGGGTACAGCAGGGAATGAAGGTTGTTGGTACACTGAAAGCAGTGATGAGAAATAGGGAGGTGAGTATGGAAGTTAAGAAGTCACTGCATAATGGAATTGTGATCCCTACCCTGACGTATGGAAGCGAGGCGTGGACCTTGCAAGAGGGGAACAAGTCAAGAGTGAGAGCAGTGGAAATGGGTTACTTGAGAAGAGCATGTGGAGTGACGTGGAGGGACAGGTTGGCGAATGAAGAAGTGAAGGAACGTTGTGGGGTAGATGTGGATGTGGTTGAGAAGATTAGGAGAAATACACTGAGGTCGTTTGGACATGTGGAGAGAATGGAGAATGAAAGACTGACTAAGAGGGTGTATGTAGGTGAGGTGGAAGGAGGGAGAGGGAGAGGTAGACCGAGGATGAGGTGGAGGGATGGAGTTGAGAGGTATATGAGGGAGGGGGGGGGTGAGTTGTGGGGAGGGTAGTCAAATGGTGGGTGACAG
>NC_137044.1:28122845-28132845 GCF_032717465.1 Coenobita brevimanus
ATTTCCTCTGTCTGTCTGTCTCCATCTTTTCATGTGTACCCATTGACCAGTTAGTCCGTCAATATAATTATCTATGAGTGCTGGTCGTCTGTGTATCTGTTAATCTATTTGTTAGCCTGTCAGTCTGTCTGCCAGTGTATTTATCTATTTATAACGCATCTATCTATCTGCCTATATACACGTACCTGCCTTCCAACCATCCTACTTACCTGTCTGCCTTCCTACCTACCTATACATTCCAGCCTACTTACCTGCCCACGTACCTACCCTCCAACCTTCCTAACTATTTACCTACTTACTCTACCTACCTACCTACCTCCTTCTTCTTCCCCCTCAAATTACTACCTAAAAACTAAGAATTTAATTCCACGTGAAGGCTAATCTAATTATTTAATTCAAGTTAAGGGAAAACTCATTAGGCTAATTGCTCTAAGGTTGTTGTTGTGGTGGTGGTGATGATGATGATAATAATGATGCAGGGGCTGTTGTTCATGATGATGATGATTATTATTATTTTAATGGTGTTGATGATGATGATGGTGATGATGATGATGATGATGATGATGAATACTAGAAAGAAATAAAACTGGGGGGGGGGGAAGAATACAAAGACTGTACTGTACAGTATACATTATATATATATATATATATATATATATATATATATATAGATAGATAGATAGATAGATAGATAGATAGATAGATATTGATAGACAAACAGACAGACAGATAGAGAGATGGACAGATAGATGTAGACATAGATATAGATATACGGTATATAGATATATATCACCAGCTAATGCATAGATATATATCATTAGCAATTGCAAGTCCACTACCGAACAAAGGCCTCCCCCAGCCTTTCCCTCGAATTCCTTGACTGAGCCAATCACTGCTACGTTTTGCCTGCAAACTGCTCTATCTCATCTCTCCACCTCCTGTCTGGCCCTTATCTATCTATCTATCTCTATCTATCTATCTATCTCTATCTATCTCTATCTATATATCTATATATATATATATCTATCTATATATATATATATATATATATCTATATATATATATCTATATATATATATATATATATATATATATATATATATATATATATATATATATATATATATATATATATATATAGTCCGTGGAACGGACAATCTTGTTTATTCCCAGATTCGGAAACATAGAGAAAAGGACAAAAATATTAGTTTACCCTAATTTCATACAAGCCTCTCTCTCTCTCTCTCTCTCTCTCTCTCTCTCTCTCTCTCTCTCTCTCTCTTTCAAGGCTTAATATTCAAAACCTTGGGAAAGAATTGGAAAAAAAAAAAAGTGGCTGCCGTGAATGTATTTGTGATGTGAAGTGTTTGTTTCATGGTTACATACATACATGGATACATACATACATATACGTACACACATGCATACTAACACACATTTAGCTTAAATACATATATACATACTGTACATACATACATACATACATACATACGTCGCTGACATTTGCACATACATACACAGCCGACATGCTTACATACATATATACATACATACGTGCACACCCTCCAAAAAGTATGGTTACACCTACTGCACGATACAAACTGACACCACGAATGAAACGTTTGCTAACTGCCTTCCTCCAACCCTACCCAGACAGCTGCATTGTTCACTACCAAACTCATCGGACCTCCCTGTAACCATACTTTTTGGAGTGTGTGTACATACATGCATACAAAGACATTTAGACAGAGAAATATACTGATTCTCATTTCCTTTTAATCACACACACACACACACACACACACACACACACACAGTAGAGAAACAATAGTGATCTGAGCACACAATAGCGCCCGATATACTGTGAACTGCACCGTTACTGTGAATAGATTAATAGATGGATAGATAGATAGATTAACAGATAAGTAAATAGATAGGTATGCAGACAGCGACAGAGACTGGTAGATATTATTTTGTGGGTAGGTGGATGAATAGATAAATACATAAATATTACACACAGGCGGGATGATGAGATAGTTGTTTTGGGAGGGGACTTAAATGGTCATGTAGGTGAAGCAGCACAAGGTTATGAAGGAGTACATGGGGGATGTGAGTATGGTATAAGCAAATGCCGAAGGGGAAACGATACTCGAGTTTGGGGAGGCAACGAATATTCTTACCGCATCTAACGCGGTAAAGAGAGAGAGAGGGAAAGAGACAGAGTGTAGGAGAGAGAGAGAGGCACAAGGATGCTGACACGGTGTTTATATGTATGTACGGTCGCGTAAGCATAACATCCATTAGCCTAGCGATAATGAACACCAGGCCTTAGAATAGACGCTGTGGGCGAGTGTGGGGGCAGTGTGTGGGTAGTCAGGGACGAGTGAGGGACGAGGTGACGTCGATCCCTGGATTTACTAGACGGAGACTCCAAAAGGGTGGAGTTCAAGCGATGTGCGACTCCACGACCATCCCGTGAAAGTGTTACTGCTGTGAGAATATTACGCCCGTGAGGGACTAGTGTTGTGTACTTCACACCTCTACCCACACACTGATACTGTAAGACGAAAATTGGACCCACCACAAGTGAGTTGCCCTTGCTTACTTTAAGAATGTTTATTGATCTGCACGTGGTTGATGTCACGACATAACCCAATTATAAATGTAGGAAAGTAAGGACGAGAATTAAAGCGATATGAGTATACGAAGTGAACTTTGTAAATTGTAATTATGTGTATGACCAAGTGTTGTAACAATGACAGTGATGCCATAATAGCACACTGAGAGAGTAAAATTGCAATACCAGGTATGACCGAATAAATAGTTGAGTTCAGCTGGGCGGGTTTCATTACCCCGTTTCCCCCTACAGGAGTGCAGGCGGTTACAAATATGATTGTGTGCAACACACATTTTAAGAAAAGAGAGAGTATATTAATTACGTACGGGTTTATCTATCTATCTGTCTATTGCCAGATGCCTTAATCCAATACGGGGTGGCCACAAACAAATCACCTCCACGTCACCGTCCTCCGCCATTTCACTGCCCTGCTCCCAATTCACATCCCCCTCTCGCATATACCTCTCCACTCCATCCCTCCATCTCATCCTTGGCCTTCCCCTCCCTCTCTCCCTCTCCACCTCACTCCCATACACTCTCCTTCTCAGTCTCTCACTCTCCATCCTCTCCACATGGCCAAACCGCCTCAGTGTGTTTCTCCTAACGCTTCCTATCACATCCACATCCACACCACAAAGTTTCTTCACTTCCTCATTTGTCATTCTGTCTCTCCATGTGACTCCACAGGCTCCTCTCAAATAACTCATTTCCAATGCTCTCACTCTTGACTTGTGTCCCTCCAACAATGTTCAAGCTTCACTTCCGTACGTTAGAGTTGGTATCACAGTACTGTCACGTGTTAACTTCTTCACTTCCATGCTCACTTCCCTGTTTCTTATCACCACCTTCAAGGAACCAGCAACCTTTCTGCCTTGTTGTACCCTTTCAAGCACTTCACCCTCCAAACTTACATCCTTACTCATCACATTACCCAAGTACTTAAACGTAAACACATTTTCCACTTCCTCATCATCCAACCTCACTGTACATTCACTGACTTCACCTCTCTCGAAGACCATAACTTTACTTCTCCCTATATTCACCTTTAGATTCCATTTCTTACATACTCTCCCAAACTCACCCACCAAGCCTTGCAGCTACCGATCGTCTTCTCTTAACAACACTGTATCATTTGCAAACAGCAGTACATGGAGTTTCCAAACACTACCCTCTCTTATTAGGGCCACTCCAACATCCACTGCCCTACCTTGTATCTCTATTATTACCCCATCCATATACAGATTGAATAACCATGGAGACATGACACATCCCTGCTTCGACCCAACCTTCAAACAGAAAAACTCATTAAGTTCACTATTCACACGCGCTGCAGCCTTAGCACCCTCATACATACTCTTCACAGTATACAACAATTTCCCATCTACTCCATATATTGGTAATACTTTCCACAATCCTTGTCTATCCACCCTGTCATATGCTTTCTCCAAATCCATGAAGGCCGCATACAACTTCTTTCCCTTCTCTAGAAACTTTTCCACTATAGATCTGAGAATGAATATCCGATCTACACAACCGCTTCCCTTCCTAAAGCCTCCCTGTTCGTCTCCAACTAATTCCTCAGTTATTTCCCTAACACTGTCAATAAGTATCCTACTGTATACTTTTCCTATTACACTAAGAAGACAAATGCCCCTATGATTACCACACACTTCTTTTTCCCCTTTCCCTTTGTACAAGGAAATAATTGTACCTGACTTCCAATCCTCCGGGACTGTACCTTCCTCCCAGGCCAATCTACACATCATCCACACCCATTCTACTATTATCTCTTCCTCATGCTTCAGTGTTTCACTACACACTCCATCAATTCCTGGGGCCTTCCCCATTTTGACTTTCTTCATTGCTTCCACAACTTCCATCCTACTGATTTCTTCCTGTCTCCTCACCTTCCCCCTTCTCTTAGCCATTCCCCCGCCACTTCTACTCGCATTACTTTCATTCTCTATGTTCAACAATCCCTTAAAGTGTTCTCTCCATCTGCTCACTTTTTCTTCCTTGTCAACTGGTAATCTACCATTTTTATCTTTCACTCCTCTACTAACTTCATTGCCACCCTTTCTGACTCTCTTTACCTCTCTCCAGACCATTTTCTTACATTCCCTCTACTTGACACTCAAATTCCTTCCAAATTCCTCATCCACTCTCTTCTTACTCTCTTACTAATCTTTTCACCTCTCTCATCCGTTCTACATATAACTCTCCTTTCCGTCTCTCAACTTCTTCCACGCCCGTATTTCTCATCTTTTCATTATATGCTTTTTTCTTTTGTGCCACAGCCTGTCTCACCTCTTCATTCCACCATGCTGTTCCTTGCACCCCCTTTCATCTTCTCTTTACCCCACACAGCACCTCACATGTTGCACATATTTCTTTTGTGAACATCTTGCACACACCTTCCACGTCCCCCATCTACTCCAGTTCATATTTACCCAATCATTCCTCCACTTCTCTCTTATACTCTGCCCTTTTCTCATCCTCTTGTAACCTTTCCACTCTCCTTGGATCTACTCCTTCCTCCCGTCCTTCCTTTCTTCTATTTCTCCATTTTACTTTGACCTTTATTCTGACCACCACTTGGTGGTGGTCAGAAAGTTCACTCCCCCAACCTCTATATGCTCTTGCTTCCATTACACATCTTTGCATCGTTTCATCCACACACACATAATCAATCATTGCCTTCCTCCCATTCAGTTCACCATCCACCCTTCTCATCACTCGCCATGTATAGATGTGGATCATTTTGTGCCTGAAGAGGGTATTGGCTATCACCAACCCCCTCCCGGCACAAATGTCCACTAAAGCACTGCCATTCTCATCTATCTCAGCAGGCACACCCCACTCACCAACTACTCCATCCACCTTCACATTCCCTACTTTTCCATTCATATCACCAATCAAAAACACTCTCTCATTCCTTTCAAATTTTTTCATGCACATTTCCAAATTTGTCCAGAACTCTTCTCTCACCCTGCGTGCACGATCTTGCGTTGGCGCATACACGCACACAATCGCCCACATTTGTATTCCAACTTTCAATCTTACCCACACAATCCTTGAGCCGACTGATCCATACTCTCTTATATTCTCCTTCCATCTGTTACTCACAGCAATACACACTCCTTCTTTTGCCCTCTCATTCTCACCTCCTCCTGCACATATACCCCATCCATACTCCCATTCTCTCACACTCTCACCTCACCATTTAGTTTCAGTTAATTCATGTACATCCACTTTCGCACCCTCAAGCACCTGGACAATCTCTCTCTTTCACCTCATCATACGCACCCCTTACATTCCACGTCGCCATCCGGATCATGTCCTTTGCACGGTCCTTAGTTGTCATCGTTTGGTCTGTCCTGGTCCGAGGCTTCTTGCTCGTATTTTTAGTTAGCTGTTTTCCGAGGAGGAGTACTAACTCTCCGCCAACTCACTTGCTGTCACGTAGGGAACACCTGTCGGTTGGTTAGAAGGTTACCACCCAGCATTGTAAATGATTTCCTGGTTTACAGGAAATCATTTGGCTTACCACTCGATGTAGAGCTACCCTAAAAACAGGGTACCACCACATTAAGTGGGTGGATGATGGGCACCCCCACCTACCACGAGTCTGGGGGAAATAGCAGTCAGATAGATTATTTTCTGGTTAGGAGGGCTGATAGGAGGTTAGTGAGGAATGTTAAAGTTATAGGAAGTGAGGAGTGTGTGCAGCAACACAAACTATTGATATGTGATATGGTGCTTAAAGAACGAGTGATGAAAAAGAGGACTTATGTACCTAGGAGGAAAATATGGAAGCTGGAAAACCAAGTAGTAAGGGATGCCTTCTATAACGAGATGAGGAGAGTGGTGACTGAACAGGGAGCTGTAGACAGAGGCATTATTGAACAGTACAGAGCCCTCAAGAACAACCTCTTGAGAGTTACTGATGTAATATGCGGTTGGACAAGAGGCCCACCAAGACATAAAGTAACTTGGTGGTGGGATGAGGGTGTAGAAGCTGCAGTTAAGGAGAAAAGAAGGCTTTTCTGGGAATGGAAGAAGGGTGGTAAAAAGGAGGAATACTTGGTTACCAAGCTTAGGGCTAGAAGAGTGGTATACAGGGCGAAGTCTGAGTCACAGAGACTTTTACTTGATAACCTAAATCACGGAGAAAGGAAAAATATAATATTTAAGGCGGCATATCAGATGAAGAGAGATAATTGGGATATTATAGGTGAGCAGTTTATGAAGAATGATGATGGAAGGGTAGTGGTGAACAGTGGGGATATAAAAGATAAGTTAAGAGAGCATTATAGTCGGTTGTTGAATGAAGAGTTTGACTGAGACAGGGAAGGTTTGGAGCCAGCAGATCCAGTGTTTGGCCACTGGCCTTTGATTGATGCTGCTACTGAGAGTGAGGCAATAGGCAGGATGCAGGTGGGGAAGGCAGCAGGTGTGTCTGGGTTGACTGCCGAAATGTTGAAGGCCTCAGGAGATATAGGGGTGAGGTTAGTCACTCACCTGATAAATATGATTATATATGAGTGTATTGTCCCAGATGATTGGTTGAAGACTGTACTGTAATGATAAATGTGTACAAAGGGAAGGGTGATGCACTGGAAAGAGGAAATTATAGAGGTATAAAGCTTTTAGATCAGATAATGAAGGTAATGGAGAGAGTTCTAGAAGGTATGATTAGAGAAAGAGTGAATATTGATGAGATGCAGTTTGAGTTTATGCCAGGCAGGGAGACCACTGATGCCATATTCATTGTTCGACAGCTTCAGGAAAAATATATTGGGAAGAAAAGGGATCTGTATTTTGTTTTTGTTGATTTGGAAAAGGCCTTTGACAGAATCCCGTGAGAGGTGGTGAAGTGGGCAATGAGAAAGCTTGGCTTGGAGGAGTAGCTGGTTAGTTTTTTTTTTTTTTTTTTTTTCCTACTCTGGGCACAGGATTCACAGCCTGCTGCCAAGGCCCAGTAGTCCTCCTATATTCCATACACCTCTACATGCCACCACTTCGGCGCTAACACCCACCGTCCATATTGAATATATGCTAGGGTTGTCTCATACAGGACTGATGTATTGGTATTAGCTGGGGTATTTTTACATGTCGGCGGGTCTTCTGGTAGATCAGTAAAATCCGATTTAATGAAATTCAAATCCTTAAACTGTTCCCTGCCCCAGCGGGGATTTGAACCTTTTTTTTTTTTTTTTTTTTTTTATGCAAAGAAGAAGGAACCAAAGGCCATGAGCCCGCAGTAACAGTTCCCTCCAAGAGAAAAACAAAATACAATAGAGAGCCAAATTCAAGGTCCGGCAGGACCTGTTGGTGTGCATCAGGGGTCAGTTTTGAGTCCCATGTTGTTTATCATGGTAACTGAGGCCCTCTCACGTGACTTCAGAAACGGGCTCCCATGGGAGATGTTGTATGCTGATGATTTGGTGTTGATTGCAGAGAATGAAAGGGAGGCAGAGGAAGGATTTGGGAAGTGGAGAGATGGCATGGGGCATAAGAGCTTCAGGATAAATACAGATAAAACAAAAGTGATGATATCTAGGGTTGGTGGCAGTACTGTCGAAGATGAAGGAGAGTGGCCATGTGCAATCTACCACAAGGGCGTGAGAAGTAATTCCATCTTGTGCAGTGTTTGTGACAAATGGGTGCACAAGAGATTTAGTGGTATCAGAGGTAGACTGCGAGACAACGCTAATTTTATGTGTGCAGTGTGTTGGGGAGAGCAGGTGGGGATTGAGGCGTGAAAGGATTGAACTTGCTGGTGAGTCTCAAGTGTGTGGAAGAGTTCTGTTGTTTGGAAGACATGTTGTGTGCTGGAGGTGGGGCTGGAGCTAGCTCTGTGGTTAGGGTAAGAATTGGTTGGAAGAAGTTCAGGAAGCTGTTGCCTCTCCTGACACTGAGAGGACTCTCCCTACGTGCTAAGGGGTCTTTGTATGCAGCATGTGTTAGGAGTGTGATGCTGTATGGTACTGAGACCTGGGCAGTAAAGGAAGAAGACAATCGCAGGCTCAAACGTACAAAAATGACAATGATTAGGTGGATGTGCAGTGCGACCCTGCATGCAAGGTCTGGGGGGGCTGGGTTCACGATGGAAGAGTTGAGAGGTAGGATGGGACTGGAGTGTATTGGTGTTGTGATGAGGAGAGGTAGATTGAGATGGTTTGGGCATGTGGAGGGGATGGGGGATGGTACTTGGGTGCAGAAGGTGAGAAGTGTTAATACTGGGGGTGGGGTTGCGAGGGGTAGACAGAGAAAGACGTGGAACGAGGTCATCAAGTGTGACCTCAGGGTTAAGGGACTGAACAAGGAGGCTGCCATAGATCGTGCAGCATGGAGAGCCGCCAGTAGGTGACCAAGGCCGACGCATGCAAGCATGTTGGAGCCTTCAAAAACGAACGAACGAAACGAACAAAGATAGATACATACATAGATAGATACAGAGATAGACACACAGAAAGGTAATTGAAAAGAGAGAGAGAGAGAGAGAGAGAGAGAGAGAGAGAGAGAGAGAGAGAGAGAGAGAGATTATTAACGCATCATGGGTTCAAGTCCCGAGATATGATACCTGGAAAACAAGGAACCTACTAGTAGTTATTTATCATCATCATCATCATTATCATTACCACCATCATCATCATCATCATCATCATCATCATCATCATCATCATCACCATCATCGTCATCATCACCATCATCGTCATCATCATCATCATCATCATCTCTGAAAATCTGTGACTCTCTCTCTCTCTCTCTCTCTCTCTCTCTCTCTCTCTCTCTCTCTCTCTCTCTCTCTCAGGTCCAATTCTAACTGCCTATACAAAGTTCCAAACTGCTCTTCCTCAGCGGTTTATTCTGCACACTACACACCAGCCTTGTATCCTGTATATTACTGATGCCGCCTGAGTCCATAGGAAGTAGTATGGGTAATGCTTAAGGAGACATAGCACCACCTCTTAAAAGAGAGAGAGAGAGAGAGAGAGAGGGGGGGGGAAATCCTCCCTTCGAACTGTTAGTGACTTAGTAAAGGTGTACAGAAGTGCGTTGTCAAGTTGGAAAAAGATTCAATAAACAAAGAAAATATTATTACGTAAAGGATAAAGTAGGTTAGGTTAGCATAAAGTAGGTTAGCTTAAAGTAGGTTAGGTTAGCATAAGGTAGGTTGGGTTAGCATAAAGTAGGTTAGGTTAGGATGAATAGGGTTAAGTTACGAAAACTTAGGTGAGGTTTGTTAAAATTGGCACTGATAAGGGTAATTTCCTCCCCCTCCCCCCCCCACACAAATAAAAGGCGGTCTAAGATGGGGTCCGTCTGTAAACAAACACCGCTGAGAACTGATGCTATTTATTGTTGAGACAGTTCCAG
>NC_137044.1:28137845-28222845 GCF_032717465.1 Coenobita brevimanus
ACATTGCCTGACTTTGTACCACGTCAAGTGGTTGGAGCTGTGCTGGGGGAACAAGGGGGAGAGTGATAGCATGATAATCAAAAGAGAGCGAATATATAACAGGCAAAATGATCAAGCGATGGGGATACTAACCCCATGCGAGTCACAAGTGAGCATGATAAGGATTTACGTCTGCAATGAAGGCAGGTGGAGATAGAGAAGACATTCTGGGAGGGGTTAAAGAGGGAAGAGAGAGGAATTTCGAGGTATGTATAACCCTGCACTACTTCAAGATGAGAGCCGAGGAGGGTTATGGTTGTGCGAGCAAGCCTATGAGTAAGGGATTGTGTAAACAGTTTGATTTTGGCAGTGTTGATAATCAACCCACAAGCAGATGCAGCCTTGCCAAACTTAACTAGGAGACGTTGACGAGTGATGGGAGAAAGGGAGTGGATGCAGATGTCATCAGCATAGGTTAGGATGAGAGAGGAGTCAGGGATAGGACCTTATAGATGGAGGAGTCTACTCATGAGAAAATTGAAGAGAATGGGGCTAGGTACCCCACCCTGAGGTGTGCCAAGATTGGAGGGTCGGTAATCACTAACCGTCCCACAAAACAAAACCCGAGAGTGACGATGAGACAGGTAGCTTTCAAGCCAGCAGAACAGGTGGCCAGAGACACCCAGGTGGCCAAGTTCGTCAAGGATGACGTCACGGTTTGCTATGTCAAATACAGTTTTGAGGCCAATGAAGGCTGTACAGGAGGAGGATGTGAAGTGAATGAGTAGTTCTTCAAGGCAGTGTTGTGTGATTTGGCCTGGCAGGAAACCAAAAAGGTGGGGAGAGAGCTGGTCCTGAAGAAGATCACAGAGCCTTGCTAAAAGAATTCTCTTGAGGACTTTGCAGATGCAGGAAGTTAGGGGAGTGGGGCAGAAATCAGAGGAGTTAGGTTCAGGGATGGGGATAATGGTGCTACTGGTCCAGTCTGCAGGGAGACTACCTTCAGAAAGACTCAGGTAGAACAGTGACAGTAGGGGATTGCCAGGGACTTGAGTAATGAGTCTGAGTGTGGCGTAGGTGATCCCGTCATCACCCAGGGCGGTTGCCATGCCTTGCAATAGCACAAAACGCAACTCATCACTTGTGATGGAGTGATCATCGAGAGGGAGTGGAGCGAGCCTTTGCAATCTGTGCTAGTCTGTTTCCACTAGCAGCCGAGAGGAGAACCTTGATGGGGGGAGGCAGGGATGTCAGCTGAGATTGGGTGAACCATTTGTCAACTAAGTTGTTGGCATATTCCACAGGATTGCGGTGGAGAGGAGGGGAGGGGGACTCACGTGACTGTACAATTCTGTTAACAAGCTGCCAAGCCTTAGACTGAGGAGTGAGTGAGTTAATATGCTGGAAAAAGTCATGCCAGTACTCCTGGTGAACACTGTTTGAGGTCACAGGGGGACTTGGCTGCAGTGAGAAAGGAATGGAGGTTGTCAGCAGTGTGGCCAGCGCAGTACACAGCCGCTGCTCACTGCACTTCCTCCTCACTGTCCTGTAGGCAGTGATCCCTTACCCACTCCCCAGCCTGGCGAGCAAAGGTTATTGTATGATTGACTTGCAGCACATAATGATCATGGAGGGTCTGTACTACAGTAACTAGGGAGGTGTAAAGTTCAGCTGATGTGAACGAATGACTGGCAAACCAGGTGGTTAGCATGTCCTTGAAAGTGGGTTGCAGCGGAATAGGGATATTAATCTTTTTCCTGACATGGCGGTGCTGGGAGTGTAGTATGGGAACAGAAAATGTGGCAAGGATGGCACTGTGGTCAGAGATAAGAGTAGGGACAATGTCAGCAGTGACAGCACATTGTACCATGATGCTACCAAGGACGAGATCGAGAGGCCTCCCTCAATGTGAGTGGGATTAGGAGTGGGGAATGGATGCAGATGATGGTTATTGGCAAAGTCATGGAGATGATGACCAGCAGGAGAAGCACGGGAAATGCTAAGTGACGAATGAGAGGCACTCAAATCGCCCAGGTAAAAGATAGTTGAGGAGCGGCGAGTAGGCAGAGGTCGGTCACCCCCAGTTGGACTGAGATAGACGTTACATATATACAAAGAGGCATCGCTGACAGTGAGGCGAAATAAGTGAGAGAGGGAGGAGTGAGAAGAGGCAGGTGATTTGGTAATGAGGGTGTGAGGAATGGAGTGACGAATGTATGTAACCAGGCCTTGGCCAGAATGGGTATGATAGCAGTGGTATCCCCGAAGCCTGGGTGGGGGTCTGGGGTGACGAGAGTGAGGGAAAGCCTCCTGAAGGCAGATAACAACAGGGTGATAAGATGAAGCATAATGAGAAAGATTAGCCAGGTGGCGGTGGATGCTCCGTATGTTCCAAGATAACATTTTATAATTGGATTTGGGAGCCCTTAGGATAAGGGGGGAGACGGACAATTGTCATGAGGGAGTAGGGGAACGGATGGTTAAGGAAGTGGGGGACAGAAGGAGGAGAGTGAGTGGGGAGATAGGAGAGAGGGAGGTCCCATATGTGTGGTTGCCGGGAGAGAAGGAGGGTTGGGGAGGGGAGGGGGTGGCAGAGAGGCGAGGATGTATGGGGGAAAGGAGTGGGTGAGGGAATACAGACAGAGGAGGCTTCTGTGAGATGGTGAGGCTGGGACACAGGTGGAGGGACAAGGCTGGATGGTGGTGAGACGGGAGGGACAGAAGGAACAGGGGTAACAGCAGCGGTGGTAGTTATATGGGAGCTGGTTTGTGGGAGCTGTGAGGTAGCCAGACAAGGACTATTAAGGTGAGAGAGCACATACTAAAGGAGACTGCATAGTTCCTCGTACTGGTGTTGCAGGAGTTGCAGTTGATGGTCTGATGGGTGGACCAGGGAGTGAGGGGGGGAGGGGTGGGCAGCTTGTTGCGGGGCACGGGGAGGGGCAGGGGCTGAGGGGGAGGGAGGAGGGGGACATGATGTGGAACCAGCGGCGGGAGGGTGTGTCGGCTGATGATCAGGAGCAGGGGTGGCGGTGGGGGCAGGAGCAGGGGCAGGACAGCCTGAGTGACGACTTGGGCAGTCCAGGTGCCAAGCATTGACGCCCACACGCCCACACCTGGGGCACTGGAACTGCGGTGAATGTAGGAGACAAGGGTGGGCAGCCATGGGGTCAGTGGGGGCTGGTGGCGTGGGTGGTAGGGGTAGTTCCGGGAACTCAGATGAGTGGGGGTCAGGTGCACGGGGACTGGGAGAGTGAACGGTGGCGGAGTGCCTGACAGGGCAGGTTGTGGTTGAATGGGGGCCACTGCACAGACCACACCGTTCTGCAGACCGGCAGTAGCGTGAGATGTGGCCAGACTCATAACAGCGATAGCACAAGGGCTGTAATGGCGTGAAAAAATCGTTAGTTTAGTTATCCCATAAAAATATATGGTTTTCTATTATACACATGTAATCCCGTTTTCTATAATCAGTTAATCCAGTGACGTACTTTATATATAATTTCGTTCATCTCCAGACGATTATATTCACCTTAAATGAGACTTTATAAACTGGAGGGGTTAGATATAGCCTTCATTAACCACTTTACTACTATACCTAATATTTTGGTTCTATAGCAGGCTTCCTTGCCCGTCTTCCTTAGCGATTTATTTGGCAGAATACATTTAAGCCTCTTGTTTGTTATTTATAGACCTTTAGTGCTGATATAGTTGCATCAATAACAAAAGGATAATGAGGTGCAGTGTGAAAGATAAATCGCTAGGCAAGAGATACTGCAACATTCTCAAAGTCACTTCTAATCCAGCCCTTAAACTCGCCTTCACAGCTCAGCAGTACAGCATTTGTTTATGTAATAACAAAAAGTAGCACGATATATACTGTACAACTGCCTTGTATTCCGGTCTCTGATAATGTATTAAATATAACTACGTCAGGTCAATCCAGGTTTTAGAGAAACCTTTACGACCTGTTTAAATATTTGCATACACTTCCATAAAACATTCGATATCAAAATTATTCTTGAAATATTCATGTTTTCTTCGCAGCCCACGGTGCCTTGGCACTCATTACAAAGGAATAATATATATAATTTTTGAAATATATAAGTATTTTCATTTTTAATAAAATAGTCATTCCTATTTTATCACTCGTTGTGTGGCATGTACAATATTGCAAGCTGGTCAACAATACTAGTAACACGTTTTCTTTAGCAACTAAGTTTGTTGGTTACACCTTATCATTCTACCCGCACAGCGCACACTACTTACAACAACAAATATTAGTAAAGCCTTTGATACCGTCCCCCAACACACTCTAATTGCCTAAATACACAACACAAACAAGGAGAACACCAAGCGCTGGCTTGCCTTTTACTTGCCTGGTAGACAAGCGCATGTTACATTCTCGGCCAACCCATCACCAACGCGAAATTTCCCCATCAGAGTTGCACAGCGCTCAGATCTCCCACCCACACTCTTCAACCTATACATATATAATATTCCCCCACCCCAACCACACACATATATTGTCTCATATGCAGATGACATCACCACAACAAGCACAAACCTCCCTGTAGACACAGCCTCTACACTGCAACAGGAGTACCTCAACACACTGCAGACACAGCCTGTACACTGCAACAGGACTATCTCAACACACTGCAGATACAGCTTGTACACTGCAACAGGACTACCTCAACACACTGCAGACACAGCCTGTACACTGCAACAGGACTACCTCAACACACTGCAGACACAACCTATACACTGCAACAAGACTACCTCAACACACTGCAGACACAACATGTATACTGCAATAGGACGACCTCAACACACTGCAGACACAGCATGTACACTGCAACAGGACTACGTCAACACACTACAGACTTGGGTTAAGGACAACAGGTTGAAAATCACCCCAGCTAAATCCACCAGCACACTCGCCACCAGCTGTAAGCATAAACACAGGTACTCCCCCCAACATCACATTATTTAACAATGTACATGTGCCACACACCATACTAACAATGTACGTGTGCCACACACCGTACACTAACATTCTTAGAGAGACATAACATCGGACTCACCTTCATGGACCATGTACAAGACAAGAGGCGGTGCACTCGCAGACTCAATGCACTCAGGCCAACTACACAGCCAGACTTTGGGCAACAGAAAGAAACATTCTCCTAACTCAAAAAGACAATATTATCAGTGATGATCTATACTCCTCCCCCTCCCCCCTCCCCAGCATGGGCTTCCATCCTATCTAACACAACACCTTTGCAAATCGTACAGAACAACGCCCAACGCATCACCACTGACTGCACCAAATCCACTTCCTTAGGTAAATTACCGTCTAATATTAAAGTCCTCCCAGTGAGAGACTACCTTCCTATGAGGGGCACACAATTTTTTGCATTAACCTGTTCCAGTACACAACACCTCTGCTGTTATATGACACACACACAACACACCTAGGTACATAAAACAATCACCATACAAACCATTTATAACAATATCCCACCTCCAGATATTCTAACACCTGCAATAAAAAAACACCTATATACTCACTTCATAATAATATACCACCTCGATCACAACACCATACTATCAGCCCCCCCTCCCCCCGTGTCTCTCGTTCTTCCTGTAAAAACAAACCCAAGTTACGACAAAGAATCGATCGTTAGTATGGTCGAGAATTTCACCCCTGGCTCGGAATTGTATCCCGGCTTGGACGGTGATTAATTTATTAAGTCTGGTTCGGCCTTTCCAATGGTGAAAATGGCTGACTCAGTGGCAGAAAAAGACAAGGCCACGGCTCCTCATCTTTTTCTTTGCACTTCTTCGTGACTAGCACCAAATTGGAGCAATAATCTCTTCTTCCTGCTCAATAGTCAAGATGGAGATATGGCAGTTTTAGGCCACGTTAGAGTAAATAGCGGTTATATGGCTCCACTCTCAAAGGCAGTGCTAGGACTCTACATGTATTCCATAGCACTTCTTCGTGACTAGGCCTGAATTCGATCAACAAACCCTTCTTCCGTCTATAGCCAGTCGCCTTAATCCCGTAAAGGGTGGCCACAAACAAATCTGCAACTCGTCTTCCTATCCACTGCTATTTAGCTGCCCTCCCTGCCAACTCACGCCCTTTCTCTCATATGCCTCTTCATTCCATCTCTCCACCTCATCCTCTGTCTCCCTCTGCCTCTCTCCCCCTACTCCTCACTCACATTTATTCTCCCTGTCAGTCTCTCACACTTCTTCCTCTCGACATGGCCAAACCAACCCAGTGTAATTCTCTCAGTGCTTTCTTATCACTTTCACATCCACACCACAACACTCCTTCAATTCTTCATTTGTCAGTCTGTCTCTCCATGTGACGCCACATGCTCCTCTCAAATAACTCATTTCTACTGCTCTCACTCTTGAATTCTGTTCCTCCAACAAGGTCAAGCTTCACTTCCATACGTTAGAGTTGGTATCACAGTACTATCATGCAGCAGCTTTTTTACTTCCATGCTCACTTCCTTGCTTCTTATCGCTGCCTGCAAAGAACCAGCAACCTAACTCCCTTGTACAGTACATACACTGTCAAGCACTTCATTCTCTAAACTTCCGTCTTTCCTCATCACACTCCCCAATGTCTTACACTCACAATTTCCATTTCCTCACCATCCAACCACACTGTGTATTCAGTGACTTCATTCCTCTCAAAAATCACATCTTTACCCTCCCCTATATCAACCCTTAGATTCCGTTTCTTACACATTCTCCCACAGTCATTCGGTGGGGCTTCCATCATCCACTCACTTAGTGTAGTGCAATTCTACTCCAGGGTGACTGAACATTGAGTGACAGTCCAAATAATTTTTTGTATGCCAGCAAATCACTTTCATACGCTCGTTGGTAACCTTATAACCAACCCATTCTTTAGACCGTGTAAACAACCAATACGTGTTCCCCATGTGTCAACAAATGGGTTGGAGGAGGGTTAGTGCCCCTCCCAGGAAAACAACTAACTGAAAAGACAAACCAAACCCTTCCCATTTCAATATTCAAGTTGGAGAGATAGCTGTTTTAGGTCGTTGGAGAGATTACATGGTTTCTGTGACCCTCGATACCATTCTTATCCCAGGATTTCAAAATTCTTCACTTTTAGTCAACAACTTCAGCCTGCAGGAAACCAGGCTGAGGAGTTTTCTTCTGCGTATCATTTTTGCACTTTTTATCCAAGAAAGTCTAGGCAGGGTTAGGATTGTTTTCTTAGTATCAAGTTAGGTTAGTGTGTTACGTGGATTAATCTATTAGGTTAAGTTACGTTCGTTCTCTTAGTATCAGGTTAGGTTAGTGTGTTACATAGATTAATCTGTTAGGTTAACTTACGTTTATTCTGAAATGATAACAGCGAGCAGTGACACGACACCCCCAGAAGGTGAGAACAGAGGGTTAGATGTAGCGTACGGGGTGTCCGTACTATATGGGCACAAGTCCTGGCTAGCCACATGCCCCTACTCCCCAGAACCGACCCGGCCAATACACCTCAGCCCGGGTGCACTGTACTCTCACCAGCCTGGCCTGCGTCGAGATCGGGATGGAGCTGACCCTCACAATCCATACAGCCCCTTGGAGACAGCCTCAAGCCGCTCCATTTTAGAGACGGCCTCCAGCTGCTCCACAAGAGATGGCCTCAAGTTGAACCGCGAAAGAGATGTCCTCAAGTCGCTTCACTTCTGAGATGGCCTCAAGCCGCTCCACCTATACTATCCACAGGGTCGGTAGCGGTCCAGAGGACACAACACGGATGATGGCCTCCTGCTGCACCCGCAGATGAGAGACGGTCTCCAGCCGCTCTATGCCTGCACGTTGCCCTCCCGCGTCCACCTGCTGTAGCACCAGTCCCCAGCCAGGGAGTCCACTGCTATAGTAGGACTCGCGTAAATGTGCGGCTTTGGTGTGACCCGCACCTGTGTACCATGGTGCCACGTTTCCCCAACTTGCGATGTGAAATGGAAGCTATTTATGTACAAGGCATCACAAATACGATAAATTCAGATGAATAAAACTTACACTTGTGTATTTTGATGGATGAATCAACAGTAATCTTATTATGCATGAAATATTTATACAGTAACACAGAAACATGGCATACATATTGTACAGTGTTGCTAAAAGAAATTGTAGTCACTTTTAATGGTTTTTAGCGTAGTTTTAGGGTGGGTAATAATATTACAGTTATGGATATAAGATAATGAGCCTGAAAAAAGAAGAAATATGCCAATATCCAAAGTAAAAGAAATAATTCATATAATTCTTGTGAGTGGCAACACTGACACACCCCGTCTGGCCTAAGGTAAAGTATGTACCCCTCCACAGATCCAAGCAGAGCTTGAACAGGTGTTGCTAGGGAAAAATGCTCACATTTACTGGCTTTTACCGTAATTTTAAGGGCGAGGAATAATCACAATTATAATCATAAGCTAATATGTAGGACAAAATGGTAGGCATATGCCAATACCGAAGTAAAAAAAAAAAAACATTATTCACTCGTGAGCGGCAACACTTCCACCCACTCGGTGGCCTTGACCTCAAGGGTGGTGTGGAAATAATGTCAGATTTACAATATATACAATATTATGTAAAAGAAAATATCCAAAATGTCTCTTGCAATAGAAGAGAGAGAGAGAGAGAGAGAGAGAGAGAGAGAGAGAGAGAGAGAGGCAGGCAGGAGAGGGGCAAGGTTGAATGCATTGTCGACATGACGGAGGGTGGTGGTGGTTAAGGCATTGTCAGGCTGAGAGAGAGATGGAGGAAGGGGAAAGAGAATGAATGAATGAAAATCAATCATGGTACTGCAATAACGGGTCATCTGTCGCCATATACAAAAAATGATAATTATCACTAAATATAACAAAACCAAATTAACAAATGAAAGCACAATTATAAATAACTTATAAATGAATCAAAAGTACTCAGGGTGGCTCACATCTCCCGCCAGGAGAGAGAGAGAGAGAGAGAGAGAGAGAAAACGTGGCAACACTGTACACAGGTGCGGGCCACACCACAGGCGCAAATATATGTGAGTACTACTATAGCAGTCTGGTGGCAGGGCCCTGTACTGTCCCTGGGGCTGTTTTCCCTGCAGCTGGCCCCTGAGGAGGGCCTGCCCCTGACGGACCCCTCCCTGGAACGACGCCACAGTCCCCTCCTGACGGTGGAGCACCCCGGAGCAGACCACAGCCCCCAGGTCCCCGATGGCGCCTCCGGCACCCTGGGGTGAGACCCAACCCCATCCCTGGCTGAGGTGATATGGATCCTCCACCCAGCGGCTCAGAAGGCATCTGGAGGAGTTGTTTGGCCCCTACCTTGCCAGTCAGACCTCTGCCCCCAGCCCCCAGCACCCGGGGCCCCTCATCACGCCCATGGGGATCAACGTCAACCTACCTGGACTATAAGTGACCCAGGTGTGGCTCAGTACGTTGACATACAGGAGAGTACCAAAAGCGGATTCAATAAGTGACCATGCCTAGAGAGTGACTTAAAAGTGCAGTGTTATAGAAGTAAGGCTCCCGTATCCAAAGTGGTCACCGTTATTCCTCAGCACGCCCCCCCTCTCTCCCTCGTACCTGTGTCAACCTAGATTCTCCCCTCCCTCCCCCCCCAATTGTCCCCAGCAACAAGATCATGTCAGTGCACCCCTCAGTGATCGTGACAATGTTGAACACAAGAACTCTCATGTGATCAGGAGCCACCAATCTTAGAGACTGTACACAAATCATAATCCCGAGGCACCCAGATTCATATTGTGAACCGTACCACCCTGAATTGTGAACTGTGTCTATCATGTATCCTGCGAGATACGCTCACCCCTTTCAGCAGCCCAAGAATTGATGAGTCAGAAATATTGTGAGACATCCTATTGCCCTTATGTAAGATTAGTGAATATACGTGTGAGTTGTTGCCTTGAGTTTTTATGCCCTTTTCCTCCTATATTTGTCGTATAGCCCCGGTCTTGAAAAAAAAAAAAAATACTAGGCCAGGCTTTCTTAGAACGGGAAGCCGCCCTAAAAACACCTAGCATAACACGTTCTCTTAGTATCAGGTTAGGTTAGTGTGAAACGTAGATTAATGTTAGTTTAAGTTACGTTCGTTCTCTTAGTATCAGGTTAGGTTAGTGTGTTCGGTAGATTAATCTATTAAGTTATGTTCGTTTTCTTAGTATCAGGTTAGGTTAGTGTGTTACGTAGATTAATCTATTAGGTTACGTTACGTTCGTTCTCTTAGTATCAAGTTAGGTTAGTATGTTTGTCAGTTCGGTTACTCTGTTAGATTAGGTTTGTTTTCTTAGTATGAGGTAAGTTTAGTTTGGTGGTCATTTAGGTTAGTCTGTAAGGTTAAGTAACCTTTACAATAATAAATATTTCAATCAATTAGGTTTGTTTTCTTAGTATTAGCATGTATCAACTCACGTAGACTCCCCTCTCTCTCTCTCTCTCTCTCTCTCTCTCTCTCTCTCTCTCATGTTCTGTATATTGTACCCATTCCTGTGTGACCTTCAGTGACATCGTTGGCCCCAGTTTATGGATTTTGGGTCAATTTCCAACTGGCCTTACAGATTTCCTAACGCCTCTTCTTCAGCGATTTATTCTGTGCTCTACACACCAGTAACCTTTTATCCTTAAAATACACACCGCCGCCGTCGGACCACCCACCCCGCCACCCCCCACCCCGCTGCCGAGCCGCAGCTCTACCACCACCCCAGGAGGACACCAAGGCGGGCCAGGTCAGTGTGAGATTGACCCAGAGCGAGAAGGGCGCCGGGGCGCCCTACCTTGAGTCCCTCTTCCCCTCAACCGACCCAGTGGCAACAACTCAGGAATGAGAGACAACCTCACGGACGGAACAGCCCTCACCAGGTTCGGGGTGGGACTGCTCCAGGTACAGTCCCAAGCAACACCGCAGTAATGGCCACCGTACGTACTGGGGAGGGAGCGGCCACCGTACGCCCCTCCGTTGTGTCCCCCTGTAATGCCGCCACAATGGCCACTGTCTGTGTGGGGGAGGGAGCGGCCACCGTATGCCCCTCAGCTACAGCCACATCTAGAGATAGCCTTGGCATGCTAGCCATTAAGCACACACCGACAGGCAAAAGCAGGAGGAGTGGAACCACAACAACGGCCTCTGTACGTGTCAGGGAGGGAATGGCCACCGTACGTCCCTCATCCACCTCCTCCTCTTCCTCCTACAGGAGTAGCACTGCAGTAACGGCCACCACACGTACTGAAGATGGAGCGGCCACCGTACGCCCCTCAGTTACTTCCCGTTGGGTGGGCAGAACCACGACAATGGCCACCGCACATGTCAGGGAGGGAACGGCCACCGTACATCCCTCATCTGCCTCTTCCGCCTTCGGGAGCAGCACCGCCACAACGGCCACCGTCCATGTGGGGGAAGGAACGACCACCGTACGTCCTTCTGCTGCTACACTCAGAGACTGTGGAACCGCCACAACGGCCACCGTATGTGTGGGGGAAGGAGTGGCCACCATACGCCCTTCATCTGCAGTCTCTAGGGCTCTCCCGGTGGAGAAGGTCTCTTGCACGGCCGGCTCACTACCTCTCGGCTGCGCATGACCCCCTTTACTCTCTCTCTCTCCAGGTGTGGTTCTCCGGACGTGCTGCCGTTACTGGAGTAGTGGCGAGGTCCTATCCCTGCCCTTCAGCTGACCCGTAGATGACGCCAGCGCCTGACGGACGCCCAAGAGGAGAGGTGCCACTGTCTACCCCTGACGGCGCCCCACTCTGTAGGCGACCACAGCATCTGGCCTCCCAGGGCCAGCCAGCAGGCCCCAGAGCAGGACCACTCAGGCCTCACTCCCCACAGGCCCTCCGCCCAGAGTAAAAGGCAGCAGGCCAGCCTCCTGAAGTTGTTTGGCCCCAGCCCCGAGGGCCACCTACCAGGTCGAGGCCCCCAGACAGTAGGGCCTCCCTGCACCCCATCTACAAAGCAGGCCCGGGCAGTAGAGCCGTATATTGTCTCCTGCAGGAGAGCTCTCCAGTGGGGCCCCCTCCCACTCCCAGGCACCATCTCCACTGACCCCAGGGACAAGTGGTGTAGTGCCGACGGCCCTTATTCCTCCAGTCGTATCAGAGACTAAGTGAATGGACAAAAGTGAAAGTGATCGTAGAACAATGACAACGTAATATAAAGTGACAATCAGTGAGTACAAGCACAAAGGGGAAGTGCTAGTAGAACAGTGACAATATAGTATAAAGTGACCATCTGTGAATATAAACAGCAGGGCAGAGAACAAGGGTCAGTAAACACGAATACCAAGGGGACTGTGATATACTAGAGTACCGTGTGTAAACCAGTGGTGCCCTGAGATAAACTGAGACCAGCCAGTAAAGACAGAACTAGTAAAACAGTGTCACCACGGCTAAGTGACATTCCCAAGTAGTGGCATACCTGTGGAGAGGTGGGGGGGCTGTTTGAAACTGCCCCCCATGCCCCGAATTGAGGGGGGGCCCCCAAAAGCCTTAAAAATTTATAAGCTTTTTTATTAATATTTAAAATATATATATTTATCATCCCGACAATCCCGGCTGAGATATTAGGTAAGTTTTGAGAATTAGGGGGGCTAGGTTCTTTGGGGCCCCTCCTCCAGGAGGGGGGGCCCCCCAAAGAACCTACCCCCCCGGGTCCCCAAATTTCTAGGTACGCCCCTGTTCCCGAGTGCCGAGGCCCACGCCCTGTAATGTGTATAGTAGTGTCAACCAATCTAAGTCTTCATTCCACCCATGTATAGTATATCCAGTCGAGCATATTAAAAGACAACTGTGCCTTAGTTCTAGCCACTGCACTGAGCCCTGACTTGCAATATCCATGTATGTTGAAATACTTGCATTTGCCCTTAACTACTTTACTGTGTTGTGTACACTTTATAGTAACTCTGCCACCCTGCCCATTCTGTATCCAGCGTCTCTTTGTTCTATATTGTAAGGAGTTAGAACTAAGACAATAGATGTGCTAAGGTATACTGTCGAGTTTTCATGCCCTGTCCATTTGTGTGTGCTTACTTCTGGTCCGGAAAGAGGACCCCGCTCAGTCATGGACGTTTTTAGGACAAGAGGTCGGAATAAAAACACCCCGCATACAAACCTGTATATATCTTGAAATATCCGCTGCCGCCGGACCAACCACCCCACCATCCCCCATCCTACCACTGAGCCACTGCCTCACCACCACCCCAGGAGGAAACCACGGCAGGCCAGATCATTGAGAGACCAACCCGGAGCAAGAAGGGTGCCAGGGCTCCCCTGTCCTGAGTCCCTCTTCCCCCCCAACCAGTCTGACGGAAGCCACGCAGGAAAAAGACACGACCCTGCAGGCGGGGCAGCCTTCACCAGGTTCGGGGTGGGACTGAGCCAGACTCAGTCTCAGACAACACCGCGGTAATGGCCACTGTATGTGCCGGGGAGGGAGCGGCCACTGTACGCCCCTCAGTTGTTTCCCCCTGTAGCACCACCACAATGGCCACTGTACGTGTGGGGGAAGAAGCAGCCACTGTACGCCCTTCAGCTACAGCCACATCTGGAGATGGCCTCGGAGCATCAGCTATTGAGCGCGCTCAGACTGGCAAAGGAAGGAGGAGTGGAACTGCAATAACAGCCACTGTACGTGTTGGGGAGGCAGCGGCCACTGTACACCCCTCATCCACTACCTCCTCCTCCTACGGGAGTAACACCGCGGTAACAGCCACTGTACATGACGGGGAAGGAGCGGCCACTGTACGCCCTTCAGTTACCTCCTGCTGGGCAGGCAGAACTGCAGTAACGGTCACTGTATGTGCCGGGGAGGGAGCGGCCACTGTACGCCCCTCATCTGCCTCTTCCTCCTTAAGGGCAGCACCACCACAATGGCCGCTGTATGTGTGGGGGAAGCAGCCACTGTATGCCCTTCAGCTGTGGACCTTAGGAGTTGCGGAACTGCCACAACGGCCACTGTACGTGTGGGGGAAGCAGCAGCCACCGTATGCCCTTCATCTGCGATTCCTGGGGTCCTCCCGGAGAAGGAGGTCCCTTGTGCGGCCGGCCTTCCACCTCTCAGCTGCATGGGACGCCCTTTGCTTTCTCCCTCCAGGTGTGGTTCCCCAGAGGTACTGCCAGAGTGGTGGTGTGGTCCTGTCTCTGTCCTGCCACCTACCCCTGGACAGTCCCGGCCCCTGACATACGCCCGACGGAAGAGATGCTGCAGTCTGCTCCTGATGGCGCCCCACCCTACAGGCAGCTGCAGTATCCGGACTCCCAGGCCCGACCAGGTGGTTCCAGAGCAGGGCCGCTTGGGCTCCACTCCCCCACGGCCCTCCGCCTGGAGTAAGAAGTGACAGGCCCGCCTCCTTCAGTTGTTCGGCCCCAGCCCCGAGGGCTGCCCTTTAGGTTGAGGCCCCCAGACCGGAGGGCCTTCCTGCACCTCATCAACAAGGCTCCAGTATGAGGGCCTCCTATCAGGTTGAGGCCCCCAGACCATAGGGCATCCCTGCACCCCCGACAAAGAAGGCCCGGGCACAGGTAGTGACGCCCCTGCGGGTGGTGCACTGCCTCCTACAGGAGGGCTCCCCAGTAGGGCCCCCTCCCACGCCCGGGCGCCTCCTCTGTTAAGCCCAGAAAACAAGGGCGAGTAGTGATTTCAACGCATCTTTTGTGTATTAAACTGCAGAGACATGAGTGAACAGTGACAGTGAAAGAGTGCGGCCAGAATAATATAAGTAACGGTGAAACGAATATCCAAGCAAAACGGAAATGACTGGTGAACACGGGCCCAGATACATACAGAAACATTGGGTCAGAACTTCAGAAGCTTCAAGGATATTTATAATCCTATGAACACTGTCCCCGCGACTAAGTGACTATCTCGAGTGTCGTTACTCATCCCTTGACAAGTTATAGTAATATTCACTCTCTCGACCCCTGGCCCTTTTTACTCCTAGTGCATCTGGTTCAGACTATTAATTGTCAGTTCTGCCTATATCCATAACACGGGTATTTTGTATTTATAACTCACCATCTGTGTAAAACTGAAAAACAAACGTTCTGCCCGAGATGTATGTGGGAAGTTAACTCTGTAAACCTAACTCATATCCTGTAACTCTTTGTTTCTATATTGTAACGGTGTATTGAACTAAGACAATAGATGTGTTAAGGTGTACTGCCTAGTTTTTATGCCCTGTTCCTTTGTGGGTGCTTTATTTCCGGTCAGTTGCGGTCGTTTTTAGGACGAGGAGTCGGACTAAAAACATCCCGCATAACATATCTGATGCAGATAGTGTCGATATTAAAACGATAAGTACTGTGTTAAAGAATGATATGTTCAATTCTGCTAAAGAAATTGCTGATGAAGAGGTAACACGACCATGACATTAAGAAAAAAAAAAAAAAAAAAAGTCCATCGTTAGCTTAGTCAGCCCTGAAAATATTTTTGGTTTTCTGTTATAAACACGTAATCCCATTTTCTTTAAACAATTCATAATAATCTAGTGACGTACTTTATATATAATTTCGTCCATCTCCAGACGATTATATTCACCTTAAATGAGACTTTTTAAACAGAAGGGTTAGATATAGCCTTCATTAGCCACTTTACCTAATATTTTGGTTCTATAGCAGGCTTCCTTGCACGTCTTTCTTAGCGATTTATTTGGCAGAATACATTTAAGTCTCTTGTATGTTATTTATAGACCTTTAGTGCTGATGTAGTTGCATCAATAACAAAAGGATAATGAGGTGCAGTGTGAAAGATAAATCGCTAGGCAAGAGATACTGCAACATTCCCAAAATGACTTCTAATCCAGTCCTAAACTCGCCTTCACAGCTCAGCAGTACAGCATATGTTTATGTAAAAACAAAAAGTAGCACAATATATACTGTGCAACTGCCCTGTACTCCAATATTTTAAAATGTATTAAATATTACTACGTCAGATCAATTCAAGTTTTACAAAAAAAACTTTAAGCCTCGTTTAAATATTTGCATATATATCCAGAACACGGTCAATTTTTTAATTATTCCTGAAATATATTTGCTTTCATCTCGTAGTCACACACGGACGGACTTTGATGGATGGTTGCGAAGAGTGAAGACGTGTTTCTGAGCTCTCGTCTAGCTGCAGGGTTGCCTCACCGGCTTTAGCTTTGTTTTGTCCGCCACTAGGGCGTTTTTCAATAAAGTTAGGTTAGCTAGACCTCATTTTCCTTCCAGCCCTTTAGAGATATAGTAAGTGTCTATATCTGTTTCCTGAGATTCCCTTTGCTTACTCACCTCTGGAGTGTACCCCCCACTGATCGCTCTGGGGTGTGAGTTACACACGGGCGCGTCCTCCCGAGAGTGGTTTGAGAGGGTAATCTCAGATTAGGTGTGTGTTCCTCGGGCAATTCTCCCTTGGTCGTTTTTCTCTCTCGTCCCACTTCCCCCGTGAGGGGGAAGTGGTAACTATGGCGGACGCCACTGCTGCCTCCCTCCCCTTCAGGGGGGGAGGTAGTCCTGACCGACCCCCGACTGTCTCACGGACTGACTACCCCCAGACTGAACGGCCCCAGACACGTACCCGTCTTGACATTGATTTTAGAAATGCTGAGTTTGTACAGATACATGCGGTTGGTCCCACTCCCCTGTCCAGCCTCAATCCCTTTATCATCAAGAAGGTGATTGATGGGTGTGCAGGTGAAGTGGAACAAGTGAAAAAACTTGCGAGTGGAGATCTCCTCGTTAAAACTAGGAACTCAAGTCAGGTAAAGGATTTGCTAAAACTGAGCAAGTTCCACTGTTATGATGTTCAGACCACGATCCCTCACTCCATGAATTCCTGCAAAGGTGTGATCACCTGCAGAGATCTTGTGGTCATGGAGGAGGAAGAGATCGTACAAGAACTTGCTCAGCAGGATGTTATAGAGGCCCGTTTCATAACTAGATTCTCGGAAGGCAGGAAGACGAAGACCGCCACAGTTGTCCTAACGTTCGGCAAAGTTGCTTTACCTTCAAACATCAGAATTGGTTATGAAATTCTTAACGTCAGACCATACATCCCGAACCCCTTGCGTTGCTTAAAATGCCAGATTTATGGGCATCATGAAAAGGCTTGTAGGGCTTCCCAGCCAGTGTGTGGTAGGTGCGCGAATGTGGGACATTCTGCTGAACACTGTACATCTGAGACGGAGTGTTGCTTCCACTGTAAGGATTCTCACTCCACTTCCTCGAGGGCTTGTCCCAAGTGGAAGGAGGAGAAAGAGGTCTGCACAGTGAAGGCGACAGAGGGCATTTCCTTTTACGATGCAAGGAAGAAGGTGAAGGAGTTGCATGCAACTCCCAAGCCTAATGTCTCCTATGCATCGGCGGTTGTGTCCCGTCCCGTGATGTGCACCGTTGAAACACAGACTGACCTAACATTCGCTCCTCATGCCCCACGCCCTACCTCTCAGTCTAAGCCTCCTGTACGTTCCAACTCTCTGACAGACATCCCTATTGCCACTTCATACTCACAGGCTGCCGCTGCTCCTTCGCAGTCAGTGCGGTCAAAACAGAAGCCTGACAAGTCAGATAAAATTAACTTGACCACCCTCACCAAACAGTCACGTCCTCATGTCATTCCTGCTCCTGGTCCAGCGAGGGAGAGAAAGAATAGCTCTTCCTCGATGGAATCTTGGAGCCTCGTTATTGATGAGACTATGGAGATCTCCACAAACAAGCACCGGGATAGGTCCCCCGGTAGCCACTCGCCTGGTCGCGGGGGGCATAAAAAGACTAAGCACACTGGCCACCCTCGAAAATCTTAAACCGCCGCATTCACTATACTGCAGTGGAATTGTAGAGGTATGGGGAACAAGTTACATAATATAGCTATCTTGCTTTCACTACACAGGCCAGACGTTGTTTGTTTACAGGAGACGCGCCTGGAGGATCATCCTGATCCTTCACAGTTCAGACACTACCACTCGTATAGAAGATATGAAGGTCACGGAGTTGCCATTTACACACACAAATCACACCCACAAACGGAAGTGATTCTAAATTCTACTCTGGAAGCTGTCGCGTGCAGAGTAAAATTTAATAACACGTATCTGTCTATTTGCTCTCTGTACTGTCCCCCACATGGCCCCATTGATAGTGATGCTTTAAATTCACTAGTTGAACATCTGCCTGGAAATAGGTTAGTGTTGGGTGATTTTAACGCCCATCACTATCAGTGGGGTAGCTTGAGGATTGATGGTCGTGGGGAGCAAGTAGCCGACCTAATACTACAGTCCAACCTCTGTCTTCTGAACGATGGTAGAGCGACTCGTGTAGATGATCGTACTGGTAACTTTTCGGCCATTGACTTATCTTTGGCCTCCCCTGGTATACATCAAGATCTCTCATGGGACCCTTACGACGACTCCTTGGGAAGTGATCATTTACCCATCTGTCTTTCTTATACACGCGACATCATTTCGGACCCTCCACCTCCAAAATTTAACTATAAGAAAGCAGATTGGGGATCCTTCTCAAGGATCGCCAATTTAGATATATCTGGGGAGACCATGGATGTTAAGGTCGAAAATATAATCCAATCCATATTACACGCAGCTGAGGCTGCTATTCCCAAGACTTCTACAGTTCATGCGAAGCATAGAGCACATTGGTGGTCGCCGGATTGCCGACAAGCATTAAGAAAACGCAATAGGAGATACAGGATTTTTGATAGTCAGCCCACTGAGAAAAATTTTATTGCATACAAACAGGCACGGGCTGAGGCAAGGAGAATAATAAGAAGGGCTAAACGTGACTCCTGGCGGTCCTTTGTGTCCACGGTGACTCGTACAACACCATTAAATAAAGTCTGGTCCACTATAAGATCATTAAATAATAAACGCCCATACTTCCCTGTCACCACCTTGCAGGTGAATAACACCACCTATGACGAGCCCGTGGACGTTGCTAACATCCTCGCCAGGAGTTTTTCTCATGTAAGTAGCTCAGCCAATTATGACCCGCGTTTCCAACATCATAAACGCACGGCTGAGCTACAGATATTAGACTTTGCCACAGAAGACGTAAACTCCCCGTACAACCAAGAGTTTACGCTAGATGAACTGCTCCTTGCCCTTAAATCCTGTAAAGACACCAGCCCTGGACCAGACACCATCACGTACGGTATGATCCAGCATCTTAATCAGGACAACCTGATTAAGATGTTAGCATTGTACAATGAGATTTGGGCGTCTCGAACGTTCCCAAACTCATGGCACTTTGCGCACGTCATACCGATACCCAAAGAGGCTGGTCGTCTTATGAATCCCACTTCATTTCGTTCTATTGTGTTGACTTCTTGTCTATGTAAGGTCATGGAGCGTATGGTTAACAATAGGCTTCTTTTTGTTTTAGAGTCGAAGAATTTGTTAAATGATCAACAATGTGGCTTCCGTAAATACAGAAGTTCACTAGATCATTTAATGAATTTGGAGCATTGTATTGCAGAGGCATTTGCCAATAAAGAATTCATGATAGGGGTGTTCTTGGACATCCATAAAGCCTATGACATGACCTGGCGACACGGTGTACTAATGAAGCTCTATGCTTATGGTTTAAGAGGAAATTTGCCTGTTTTTATTTCAAATTTCTTAAGGGACAGAACTTTCTCTGTCAAATTGCCCCGTAACGTAACATCGGATATATTTATCCAGGAAAACGGGGTGCCGCAGGGAAGTGTGCTTAGTCCTACCTTATTTAGTATTATGATCAATGATATTCTGTCATCAGCTCCCATCCCGAGGAATCTTAAATACTCACTTTATGCTGACGATTGTGCAATATGGCACTCTTCCCGTAATGCACAATTTTCGGCTGGGCGGATTCAAGCAGCCCTTGACTCCGTCCACCAATGGGCCTTGCAGTGGGGATTTAAGTTTTCCGTACGTAAGTGTGCCGCTATAGTTTTCACTAATCGTAACGTACCTAATTTGTGCTTAACTTTGGATAATCAGGCTGTACCTTTTCAAAATTCTGTAAAATTTTTAGGAATACATTTTGATCGTAGAATGAATTTTAAACTTCACGTTAATACTTTGCTTGCTCATTGTGATAAACCGTTAAATGTCCTCAAGTACCTAGCGGGTACTACCTGGGGTGCCGACAGAAAATCTTTATTAATGGTGTATAAGTCCCTTATTCGATCGAAGCTAGACTATGGCGCACAGGTGTATGGCTCGGCATCTGATGCCACGCTGAAAGGATTGGATGTGTTACAGAATAAATGCTTGCGAATGTGTCTTGGAGCTGTACGGTGTACCCGTGTGGCTCGTATGGAAGTGGAGGCGAATGTGCCTCCCCTCCGTATTCGCCGTGACCACCTGGCCTTGTCCTACGGCATAAGGACATTAAGAAAAAGTAATATCGGCAATGTGGCCTGTACCCCCCTGCGTCAATACCACCACCTTCTGCGGGGGGTGCGTCGGCCACTTGCCGCTCGCCTCCACTTACTGACTCAGGAGCTTGATGTGGACCCCAGTGACTGTGACAAGTTGGTGCTTAAAAATATAGCGCCTTGGGAGCCACCCGGCTTTACAGTCGATGTTACGTGGCTCCCAGCACCAAAGGCCAAGGCGCCGGAGGCGGAGGTCCACCACTTGTTTCGTAAAATCATTGTTCGTCACTTGGGGTCCCATCAATTGTACACCGACGGCTCCAAGTCGAGTGAATGTGTGGGTGCAAGTGTGTGGTCGACTGAATGTGCCCTCAGGTATCGGTTGCCGACTCATACATCTGTGTTTACTTCAGAACTTTTTGCTATTGACAAAGCCATAGACTATGCTCTCAATTTTAGACATGACTCATTTGTCATATTTTCAGATTCAAAATCAGCCCTTCAGGCAATTGCATCTTGCACTACGGACTCTCACGAGATCCAGGGCCGCATCGTTAATAAGTTGCATTCATGCAACAAGTCATTCACGCTGATCTGGGTGCCTGGTCATTGTCGTATCTACGGCAATGAGCAGGCTGACTTACTTGCAAAGTCGGCTGTAGAGCTCGAGGAGACTTGGGACGTTCCTCGTGATCTACGGTCGAGTCTATCTCTCGGAAAGAAATCAATAAATCTTCTGTGGCAAGGTCAGTGGACCAGACTAAATATTCCAACTTGTAAGCCGTACCTGGGCGACTGGGACACTGCCAACCGTCCCAGTCGCCTAGAAGAAAAAGTGTTGGCACGGTTACGGCTTAATGCCACCATTGTAACCCACATAAAACCATATATGGAAAGACGCTTCCCACCGCACTGTGACATCTGTAATGCGGTGTTATCTATTAATCATATCATCCTGCACTGTCGGCGATTTATTCGTGAACGCGCTTCACTTATAAATTACTGCGGCGCAGCAGACGTCCCCTTCACCCTTTCCAACATCCTGGGTGATGGGGACATTGTTATGACTGATAAATTGATGGCTTTCTTGAGAGAGACCGGACTGATCAGAGTGATGTGACTTTTTTACTGCGTGGTTATGGTTTTTATGAAGAGTAAATATGTATATATTGTAATATTAATTAGGGTTGACAGTTGACATATTTTAAATAGTTCCTCCTCCCACCGATCTATTTCTAATATAGATGTCCCCTACATTAAGCCAAGTTCCTCGCCTGACAGTCCCCAGATGATGAGTGCAAGTGTGCAATATAGGAAAGTATTGGGCACTTACAGTCGATGGTGGTCTGCTGGGCGAGGTTCTTCACTTTTTGTACAAATTATGTAAATACATTATATTATCTTGCTTAAGTTATTCTAATTAGGGACGACAGCTGACGTATATGGAAATGTTCCTGACTCCTCTGGTTCCCTTTCATATATTGATGTCCCCTATATTAGGTTGTGCCTCGACTGACAGTCACCAGGTGATGAGTGCAGGTATGTCATGTAGAAAGGCATTACATATCTGCAGTCGATGATGTTCTGTTAGTCGAGGTATTTTTACCATTAGTGTAGGTCTAGCTATTTGTCTCTGTAGGATTTAGTATAGGTTAGCGATTTGTCTGTTAGGTGATTAGTTTTAGGGTCTTTAGATTAGTGTTCCTTTATAATATAAGATATAAAAAATAAAAAAAACAAGAAAAAATTAAAAAAAAATACAAAAAAAAACATAAAAATAAATAAGATTAAAATTATTATATATATATGTACGTTTCCATGAAAGTGTGTCTGTATGTATGCATGGAAGTGTGTGTGTGTGTGTGTGTGTGTGTGTGTGTGTGTGTGTGTGTGTGTGTGTGTGTGTGTATGTGTATGTATGTATATATATATGTTTGTATATATATGTTTAAATGTATATACATATATATATATATACTGTATATACACGGCCTTAATAACCAGGGGCTTCGGCCCCAATGGTTGATAGGCCGGAAAAAAAAAAAAAAAAAAAAAAAAGTCACACACCGCAACTCAGCCAGGAGACAGGGCGTGTGTGCTGGGCATTCCCCAGGCCCTGTCTTCCCCCTTACCTTACTCAAGACAACCATCACCAACCGGGCTACAGCAAAGCCCGGTCTCCTCGATAATGAGGAGAGAATCATCAACAACAACAACACTCGTAGTTTACTGACTGGGCTAACATATGGCCCGGCCCCTTCCATTTAAACGAAGGGGAAATCTTTAACAAACAAACACAAACAAAACTCGTAGTTTGCTTTCATCTCACTCGTAGCGCACACACACCACAAAGCCAGTCAGGAGACACGACGTGTGTGTTGGGCATTCCCCAGGTCCTGTCCTCCCCACTTAGTGTTCTTTTAATCAGCCCATACACCACTGATCGGGCTAATGTATGGCCCGGCCTGCACTATACGTGCAGGGAATCTTTCAACGAACGAACGAACTCGTAGCGCGTAGCTTTTAATTATATCGGGGTCGGTTGCTTACTACTTTTTCTCTATTTTTGGATTATACCAGCAATTGAAAGTTTTAAACAGCATTCTCTTTTTCATCACTCGTTCTGTGATACGTTATACATATTACAAACTGGCCAACAATACAAGTAACACGTTTTCTTTAGCTACTAAGTTTGCACGGTACACCTTATCATTCTACCCGCACAGCGCACACTACTCACAACAACAAATATTAGTAAAGCCTTTCATGCCGTCCCCCAACGCAAACTAATCACCTAAATACACAACACAAACATGGAGAACAAGCGCAGGCTTGCCTTTTACTTGCCTGGTAGACAAGCACATGTTACATTCTCGGCCAAACCATCACCAACACGAAATTTCCCCATCAGAGTTGCACAGCGCTCAGACCTCCCGCCCACACTCTTCAACCTATACATATATAGCATTCCCCCACCCCAACCACACACATATATTGTCTCATATGCAGATGACATCACCACAACAAGCTCAAACCACCCTGTAGACACAGCCTGTACGCTGCAACAGGAGTACCTCAACACACTGCAGACACAGCCTGTACACTGCAACAGGACTACCTCAACACTCTGCAGACACAGCCTGTACACTGCAACAGGACTACCTCAACACACTGCAGACACAGCCTGTACACTGCAACAGGACTACCTCAACACACTCCAGACACAGCCTGTACACTGCAACAGGACTACCTCAACACACTCCAGACACAGCCTGTACACGCAACAGGACTACCTCAACACACTAGACATAGCCTGTGCACTGCAACAGGACTACCACAACACACTGCAGACTTGGGTTAAGGACAACAGGTTGAAAATCAGCCCAGCCAAATCCACCAGCACACTCTCCACCAGCTGTAAGCATGAACACAGGTACTCCCCCCAACATCACATTATTTAACCCGCCCCGTCCCGGCCACTTTTCGACCACTGGTACCCCCCAATCCTGGGCAATTTTCGACCTTTTTTTTTTTTTGCTAAAACTTTCGCTTTTGGTGAGAAACATCGAAAATTCATAGAGAAATCGCTCACCTGAGGTTTAAAATACTCATTACAGGTAGGAGAGCCTCCTTACTTTACTGGGTTTTCTATCAGGCTGGCACCAAAGAAAACGAGTTCTATGGGAGGATAACTATTTCACACCACTCATAAACGGTATTTATTTATTTACTGTTACGAATTTATATGTAGTACAAAAGTATATTGGTTTTCAAGCAGTAATATAGGCATTATAAGCATTGTTTCACTCACTAATACCTGACCTTTTTTTGCCACATTACCTGATCATCATTTCTAAATGTTTCTTCCTCTAATGCTATGTAAAGTTTGTCCTCCACATTGTCATTGATTGGGGAATCACTCTGGCCCTGAATTTCGTACCGTGGCATGACATGGCTATACTGGCCAGGTCACTGATAACAGGTGAATTGCTGAGAAAAGGGCATGCAGGGGGGGGAGGAGGTCATGCTGGGTAAGGCATTGTCTCTGCCTGGCATCTTGTTGAGGCAGGTGTCCCGTGTATACGTACCAAAAATGACTCGCGAAAATTGAAAATTGTGGAAATTATGAATCTTGCAATTGCAGGACGTTGAAGTACGTCCTCGGGATTAGCTGTGACAAAACGTGAGGACGTGGAAGTACGTCCTCGGGACGGCGCGGGTTAACAATGTATGTGTGCCACACACCGTACACTAACATTCTTAGAGAGACACAATATCAGACTCACCTTCAAGGACCATGTACAAGACAAGAGGCGGTGCACCCCCAGACTCAATGCACTCAGGCCAACTACAGGCCCAGGCTTTGGACAACAAAAAGAAACACTCTTCTTACTCTGAAAGACAGTATTTATATCAGTGATGATCTGTACTCCTCCCCCCCCCCGCTCCCCAGCATAGGCTCCCATCCTATCTAACACCCACAACACCTTTGCAAATCGTACAGAACAACGCCCTACGCTTCACCACTGACTGCTCCAAATCCACATCCTCAGCTCACTTACCATCTCATTAAAGCCCTCCCATTGAGAGACTACCTTCATATGTGGGGCACACAATTCTATGCATTAGCCTGTTCCAGTACACAACACCTCTGCTGTTATATGACACACACACAACACACCTAGGCACATAAAACATTCACCATACAAACATTATATATCCTTCTCTAATGATAATTATCTCACCTCCAGATATTCTAACACCGACAGTGAAAAAACACCTACACACTCACAACATAATAATATACCACCTCCATCACAACACCATACTACCAGCCCCCCCCCCCAATGTCTCTCGTTCTTCCTGTAAAAGCAAACTCAAGTTACGACGAGGAATCGATCGTAAGCATGGTCGAGAATTTCACCCCTGGCTCGGAATCGTATCCCGGCTTGGACGGTGATTAATTTATTAAGTTTGGTTCGGCCTTTCCAATGGTGAAAATGGCTGACTCAGTGGCAGAAAAAGACAAGGCCACGGCTCTTTATCTTTTCCTTTGCACTTCTTCGTGACTAGCACTAAATTCGAGCAATAATCTTTTCTTGCTGCTCAATAGTCAAGATGGAGAGATGGCAGTTTTAGGCCAAGTTAGAGTAAATAGCGGTTATATGGCTCCACTCTCAAAGGCAGTGCCAGGGCTATACATGTATTCCATAGCACTTTTTCATGACTAGCATTGAATTCGATCAGTAAACCCTTCATCTATCATTATATATCCAGAATCATTAGTCCCGTTTGGAGTGACCACAAACAAATCGCCTCGACGTCTTTGTATCCCCTACCATTTCCCTGCCCTCCCTGCTAACTCACTCCCCTTTTCTCATATGCCTCTTCACTCCATCCCACCACCTCATCCTCTGTCTCCCTCTGTGTCTCCTCCCTCCCCCCTACACCTCACTCACATTCATTCTCTTTGTCAGTCTCTCACATTTCTTCCTCTCCACATGGCCAAACCAACCTAGTGCATTTCTCCCCGTTTTACTGGGGTGATATCACTGTCACTTTATAGGGGGGACCTCCGGGGGCTCTACCTGGGGCGGGAATCACCATACCCACTGGGGGGAGACTCTACCCAGGTCCGATCCACTGAGGCGTTACAGGGAGACCCCCTTGCCTGGGGTCTCGAACTGATGTAGACCCTCCTCTCGGGTCTCGTCGTCGAGGTGCAGGGAGGCCCGCCTATGTGGGGCCTCGACCTGGTGTGGTGACCCTCGGGACTGGGGCCAAACAGGCGGAGAAGTCGTGTCTGGCGTCGGAGGCTCCGGGGTGGGAGGAGGACAGCGTTGGTATGCAGCTGGGCTCGCCTGGGGGTCCGGGGACTGTGGAGGTCTGTCAGGGGACACGCCGTCAGGTGTGGGCTGCAGCCTCGTCTCCTGCGGGAGACAAGAATTTCCCGGGAGTTGGAGGTAGGTCCCGACTGGGGCTAGGTCTTTGCTCGGGTGACACCTTAGGGGCAACTCTCCCGAGTGGTGTCCAGCTACTCCTGCAGGAGTTGGCTGAAGATAGAAGACACACGGAGACCGTGTTCTCACTCTTACACAGGGAGGGTAGCACAGAGGCGACTCTCTCTTGTCTCCGACACAGCTGTGGCACCAGGTTGGTTTACCCTGGGACCCACCTTTGGGTTTTATACAAGGGGCTCTTACCCTTGGGGTGGCTAAGGGAGCTGGCCCCTTATAACTCACTATTGGGCCTCCTGCCCTGTTTGTGACAGAGGGTATTTCTCCCTCGTAGTTCACTAAAGGACCTCCTGTCCTGTTTGTGGCAGAGGGTATTTCTCCCTCGTGGCTCACTGTGGTAGAGGGTACTAGCCCCTCGTGGCTCACCAGAGTTGTGGCAGAGGGTGGTGTTTCCTCGTGGCTCACTGTGGCAGAGGTGCGGACACCTCATGGCTCACCAAGGGACCTCCTGCCCTTAAGGGGTGTAACTATGGTCTTCACCACAGAGCTACCAGGGACTGATTTTATATCAGTCCCACCCCACTGCTGTCGATGGTCAACCCGCCGTTGAAGTTGTTGCGGATCTAGGCTCACCTGGCGTTGGGGCAGTTGCGGGGAGAAGGGGCACTGGTCAGTGGTGGTTGAGTGACCCTTTTGCCCTGGGTCATTAACCTCCCCGTTATCTCCTCCTCGGGTGGTGGGGTGGTGGTGGCCCGGTGGTGGGGTGGGGGATGGCGGGGCGGAAGGCCCGGCAGCGGGCATTTTATTCAAAAACCCAGCAACCTAACTTCCTTGTTGTACAGTCAAACACTTCATCCTCAAAACCTCCATCTTTCCTCATCACACTACCCAAGGACTTAAATGCACTCACATTCCTTTTCCTCCTCATCCAACATCACTGACTTCATTCCTCTGGAATACCGCAACTTTGCTCTCCCCTACATTCACTTTTAGATTCCATTTCTTACATATTCTCCCACACTCATTTAGTGGGTGTTGTCATCATCCACTCACTCAGTGTAGTGCTATTTTACTCCAGGGTGACTCTACATTTAGTGACATTGGAAATAATTTTCTGTAAGCTAGCAAATCATTTTCATACGCTGGGTAACCTTATAACCAGCCCATTCTTTAGACCTTGTAACCAACCAATACGTATTCCTTACGTGTCACCAAGTGGGTTGGCGGAGAGTTAGTGCCCCTCCCAGGAAAACAACTAACTAAAAAGACTAACCAAACCCTCCATATCTCAATATTCAAAATGGAGAGACTGCTGTTTTAGGTCGCTGGAAAGATTACATGAGTTCTCTATCCCTCGCCACCATCCTTATCCGGGACTTAAAAATGCTTCACTTTAGTCGACAACTTCAGCCTGCAGGAAACCGGGTTGAGATTTTTCTTCTGTGTACCATTTTTGTACTTTTTATCCAAGTAAGTCTAGGTAAGGCTAGGTTTGTTTTCTTAGTATTAGGTTAGGTTAGTGTGTTACGTAGATTAATCTATTAGGTTAAGTTACGTTCGTTCTCTTAGTATCAGGTTAAGTTAGTGTGTTACGTAGATTAATCTATTAGGTTAAGTTACGTTCGTTCTCTTAGTATCAGGTTAGGTTAGTGTGTTACGTAGATTAATCTATTAGGTTAAGTTACGTTCGTTCTCTTAGTATCAGGTTAGGTTAGTATGTTAGTCAGTTCGGTTAATCTGTTAGATTAGGTTAGGTTTGTTTTCTTAGTATGAGCACGCATTAACTTACACTTCCACCTCTCTCTCTCTCTCTCTCTCTCACTCTCTCTCTCTCTCTCTCTGCATGATTATTCGTAGTCAATATATGTAAAATTATTCATGAAAGGTTATACATGTGCGTGTTGATGACATGAATATATTACATCGTTGATAGCCTGTGTGTGTGTGTGTGTGTGTGTGTGTGTGTGTGTGTGTGTGTTTGAAGCGTACAATTATGGATGATTTAACTGTGTATTTTATCATTATTACCCTTGTGTAGGAGGGGGACGCCTTCACGTGGTGGCATTGATTAACCATATTGCTCCACTGCCTGGCTACGCAAACGTCCACCAGCTGCCTCTCTGTCCCCCGAAAGGGGGATGGTGAGCTGTAGATGGGAAGTTTCAACCCGCAGTCCATTTGGTTGACGTGTCAGATGAACTTCAGTCAACACCAACAACAACATAATAACAACTATAACAATAACAGTAATAGTAACAACTAGAGGCCCCCCCCCCAAGGTGGGAATCACACCAGCCACGAGCCGATAAATATCTTGCGCGGCTCGGAATATGACCTTGACCTTGACCTACTTTCACCAATTTAAAAACTCGCAGGAGATATTCATCCCTACTACACACCTGTAAAATTTTGTGATGATATCTTGAGCTGTTGCGAAGTTATCTTGCTCACAGACAGACAGACAAACAGACAGACAGACACACACACACACACACACACACACACACACACACACACACAAATTGAAAACAATACCAGCTTCGCCTTCGCGGCTGGTAATAACAACAGTAATAACTATCTATCTATCTATCTATAGCCCGACGCCCTAATCCCGCAAAGGGTGGCCGCAGACAAAACGCCTCCAAGTCGTTCTGTCACCCACCATTTGACTACCCTCCCCACAACTCACCCCCCCCTCCCTCATATACCTCTCAATTCCATCCCTCCACCTCATCCTCGGTCTACCTCTCCCTCTCCCTCCCTCCACCTCACCTACATACACCCTCTTAGTCAGTCTTTCATTCTCCATTCTCTTCACATGTCCAGACCACCTCAGTGTATTTCTCCTAATCTTCTCAACCACATCCACATCCACCCCACAGCGTTCCTTCACTTCTTCATTCGTCAACCTGTCCCTCCACGTCACTCCACATGCTCCTCTCAAGTAACTCATTTCCAGTGCTCTCACTCTTGACTTGTTCCCCTCTTGCAAGGTCCATGCCTCGCTTCCATACGTCAGGGTAGGGATCACAGTACTATCATGCAGTGACTTCTTAACTTCCATACTCACCTCCCTATTTCTCATCACTGCTTTCAGTGAACCAACAACCTTCCTTCCCTGCTGTACCGTCTCACGCACTTCATCCCCCAAAGTTCCATCCTTACTCATCACACTACCCAAGTACTTGAATGCACTCACATTCTCCATATCCTCACCATCCAACCTCACTGCACACTCTGTGACTTCATTCCTCTCAAACACCATAACTTTACTTTTGTTTACATTAACTTTCAGCTTCCTCCTCCTACACACTGTCCCAAATTCATTCACCAAACCTTGCAACTCCCATTCATCTTCACTCAACAGTACTGTATCATCAGCAAACAGCAACACCAGAAGCTTTCAAATTTCACCCTCATTCATTAGAGCCACCCCCACATCCACTGCCCTACCCTGCACCTCCTTTACAACCCCATCCATGCATATATTAAACAGCCATGGAGCCATCACACAACCCTGTTTCAGTCCCACATTGAGATCATTTTGTTGGTTGCTATTATTTTTTATTGTTGTTGTTGCTGTTATTATTAATATTATTGTTATTATTATCTATTGTTATTACTGGACCATACGAACAGTAATAACAATAGATAATAATTACAATAACATTAATGATAACAGCAACAACAACAATAAAAAATAATAGCAACCAACAAAAGTATAATAATAATAATAATAATGATAATAATAATGAAATAATAATAATAATAATAGTAATAATAATAATAATAATACCAACAAAATTCTCCATACCTCGAGATGGCTGTATTTAGATTCAGAAACTGTGTAGTAAAGGAGGCAAAAGCAGTCTCCCTTACCCTTCCATACCTAGCTTTTTACTGCAGCCAAACACACTCGATTTTACTCAGCCGGGATCTAGTTGTATCTTAGCGGCGATAAATCTTACGAAAAGGATGGTATACTTACGATCCATTCCCCGTCGTAACTAAGGTTTTTACAGGATGAACTACACAAGGGATGATTTTTGCACTCCCTTCCCTGACCATCCTGCAGAAAACAGTCATAACCTGCTGTAATTTTCGTGTCGTAACTAAGATGTATTTATGAAGCCTCCTTGTCCTTCCTGCACATCAAAGCCCAACTTACGACAGGATTTTGATCGTAAGTGCGTCTGTGTATGCAGGGAAAAGTGATGACAAACACCGTAACACAAGCTTCATTTATTAGCTACATACATCATCATCACCATCATCATCACCATAATCATCACCATCACCATCATCATCATCATCTTCATCATCCCTGCAAATCTGTGACTATTGACCTCTCTCTCTCCCTCTCTCCATTATCATTATCCCTGCAAATCTGTGACTACTACCTCTCTCTCTCTCTCTCTCTCTCTCTCTCTCTCTCTCTCTCCCTTATCATCATCCCTGCAAATCTGTGACTACTAACCCCCCCCCCTCTCTCTCTCTCTCTCTCTCTCCATTTTCATCATCCCTGCAAATCTGTGACTACTACCTCTCTCTCTCTCTCTCTCTCTCTCTCTCTCTCTCTCTCTCTCTCTCTCTCTCTCTCTCTCTCTCTCTCTCTCAGGTCCAATTCTAACTGTCTATACAAAAGTCGAAACTCCTCTTCTTCAGCGGTTTATTTTGCACACTACACACCAGCCTTGTATCCTGTATATTACTGAGAGAGAGAGAGAGAGAGAGAGAGAGAGAGAGAGAGAGAGAGAGAGAGAGAGAGAGAGAGAGGTGGGGTCGAGAAGAAATCCTCTCTTCAAACTGCTAGTGACTTAGTAAAGGTGTACAGAAGTGTGTTGTCGAGTTGGAAAAAAGATTCATCAATAAACAATTAAAATATAATTACATAAAGGATATGGTAGGTTAGGTTAGCATAGAGTAGGTTAGGTTAGCATAAAGTAGGTTACGTTAGCATAAAGTATGTTAGGTTAGCATTAAGTAGGTTAGCATAAAGTAGGTTAGGTTAGCATAAAGTAGGTTAGGTTAGCATTAAGTAGGTTAGCATAAAGTAGGTTACGTTAGCATAAAGTATGTTAGGTTAGCATTAAGTAGGTTAGCATAAAGTAGGTTACGTTAGCATAAAGTATGTTAGGTTAGCATAAAGTAGGTTAGGTTAGCATAAAGTAGGTTAGGTTAGCATAAAGTAGGTTAGCATAAAGTAGGCTAGGTTAGGTTTGGAAGAATTGGCACTGATATGGGTATTAAAAAAAAAAAAAAAAAGGCGTTCTAAGATGGGGTCCGTCTGTAAACAAACACCGCTGAGGACTGATGCTATTTATTGTTGAGACAATTACAGAAAACTGAACTGAACTGAAATATTTATTGTTGTAAAAGGTACAGAGTGCTTATACAACAAAAGAAGGTGGTGGGTCTTGCCACACACCTTCTTCAGCCAATACAGTTATATACAGTTAGTAATTGGACATTCGTGGGTGTGGCCACACCGTGGTTTTTGGGTGTAGCCACATGCCCTTTGATAATAACAAGTTACACTCTATGTTATAAAATACAGAGGCATTCGTAAGATGTATTACACATAGGAGTAAGGGGTAGTATTAGAGTAGTAAAGGAATACAGTGAACATAACAGTACCAGCCCTGGCCGAAGGTGATGACAGCATCGCCTTATCAGCAGGTCGGTGAGTGATGGCCACAACACCCTCCACCACCATCACACCTACTACACTCTCCAGCCACTACACTCTCTCTTCGTTTCAGATCTTCACTTCCTTTTGTTGTACATATATTTTAAACATATTCTTCACTGGTACACAGTAGCGTTTTTCTACACTGGCTTAATGCGGTACATTTGTCATCAACTATGGCAAGGTAACATAAGGCACACACACCCTCTAAGATTACACCTCTTTCTCCGCTTCATATCATTACAACTGTTTAGTTGATCATACAGTCTGTACCCTCGATTTAAAAAAAAAAAAAAAAGTATCGGCACCCTGGGGTCGGATAAGATGTGAAATACTTCGTCTCTGGTTCAATCGGTAGTGTTATCATACCTGTTTAATTCACAAAACTGGTTGATTTACCATGTAGCACAATGTTACTCCAATTAATCCAGGTATATAGCTGAAGGAAATATGATAACAACACAAATAAAGGATACAAAGCGACATAACCATGTCATTTCCCGTAAATCATAGTCCGTGTATCATAATGTCTCACACTGAAAGGGTGCCGATACTTTTTTTTATCGGTGGTACATGACCCTGATTTGTAAATAATAATATTTTTCCCTTACACTGGCCTGGAAGCACAGTTGTTAGCGGCTATTGCTGGGTAACGGGGTGCATGATGAATGTTGCTGGTCTGTGTAAGATAGAACGAAGGACAGCAAGTGTTTGTAAGTGTAACTAAACATGTCTGGATGTAGTGCTTGTTAGTATTGTGGTACATATTCCGGATATTCACGCAGAATTAGGAGTAACAGTTTTTCATTGATTAACCATGTGATTTGTTCAGTTAGCGTCAAAAGTTGTGGGTTTCTGTGCATTACAGTTAGTGGCCATTCCGTTATGTAATGATGCAGTGTGTGTGCCACAGGTGTCCCACACACTGCACATGGTACAGGATCTTCTCTGGTGATTTCCCAATAATATTTATAGCCTAAATAATATTTACTGTTGGGAAAGTTACACACAACTTTTACAACAAAAGAAGCTTTTCAAACGCTTTCCACCGCTTTTAAAAGACGTATAAGATATCGAAACTTGAACCCGTGATGAGAAAATACTTAAAAATCCCAAGAACAGCTAAGGTGAAAAAAAAAAAAATGAAAAATAAGATGATTCTATGTGTCCTTAAGAATTTTCACAGTATGATAAAGAATGCTAAATTTAATTATGCTAAAAAAAATGCTAATGAAGAGGTAACACGAAGCCTTCCATGCCAGATTAATTTTGCTTTATTTAGGTTCTTTATTTACCAATCAGTACAAGCCCCAACACTCTGAGGAACACTGTCCCTGAAGACCAGGGAGGGAAGCGGCATAAGAGCAGGAAAATAAATAAATAAATCGGTACCTTAGGACATAGAAAGTATAGAAGAAATTATAATTACAAGCACAATAATGATCAATGACATACAATGGCATATACATGGTACAAAGTTGTTCATGATTATCATTATATACATATTTTGTGATGAGTAAAGTGGTACATAGATACACACGTATGTACTGTATATACGTATGCAAAGAGAGGCATATATGCACACATACATATACGTATATATCTATACATATGTATATATTCACGCACATGTAGCCATAGACATACTGCATATAGAGGATACAGTAGGTACGCATGTATAAAGATATGGGTATGTGTACAGGCGTGCATACGTATACATATGCAACATGGACATATATATATATTCATATATACGTAAACAGGGATATATATATATATATATATATATATATATATATATATATATATATATATATATATATATATATATATATATATATATATACACCCTAAATACAGTAGATACATATACATAGTCACATACACAGGTACACAGACAAAAACGATATGCATTATAAAAGTACCTCTTGATTCAGAATTCCAGCACTAGGACAGTACATGCACATGTGGAGATGTAGGAGGACTACTGGGCCTTGGGATAGGTCACTGCCCCCGAGAAATAGGCCGTGAAGCCTTTGCCCAGAGTCGGACGGGTAAAAAAAAAAAAAAAAAAAAAATATGCACTTGATGTGTGTGTCTATGGACAAAACACACACACACACACACACACACACACACACACACACACAGGCTTGTATGCATAAGATATATACTTGCACATATACATATACACAAATATACATATATATACAAGTATACATATACACATACATACACATATACACAAACACACACACACACACATATCTATCTATCTATCTATCTATCTATCTATCTATATATATATATATATATATATATATCTATATATATATATATATATATATATATATATATATATATATAGGCTTATAAGGTATGAAAATCTTCTTGTGGGGAAATATACGTATAAATATGTATGCACACTGATGCCTTTTATTAGAATATCGACAGCATGCACACAAAGAGGAGACATGTACTAAAACTGTATATTGTGATATCAATCACTTGTAGGACGCACACCTCTTCCTGGGCCACTATTTTTAACTGAGGATCTATGAAAATAGAGAAATGCATTTAATTAAACTTTGATTTTAGTTCACAATATTCAATTTTAGTACATGTCTCCTGTTTGTGTGCATGCTGACGATATTCTAATAAAAGGCATCAGTGTGCATACATATTTATATATATATATATATATATATATATATATATATATATATATATATATATATATATATATATATATTAAGAAGAAGGAACCAAGGGCCACAAGCCCGCAATAACCGTTCCCTCCAAGAGAAAAACAAAATAGAGACAGTCAAATTCAAGATCCGATCATTTCGAGATGCCTGGACACACTGAGTTTGAAAGACTGGAGATCATAGCTAGCAGGGAATACAGACAGAGGGAGACACTTCCAGAGCTGACCTGTTGCATAAATGAAAGACTGGGAGTAACGGTTAACTCTTGCATTAGAGAGTTGGTCAGAAAAGGGATGAGAGTTTGCTGCTAGATGGGTGCTACGCGCCCGTCGTAGAGGTGGAGGAATGCAAGTAGACTGTTCAGAGGAGCAGTGACCATTGAAGTAGCGATAGAAAAAAGATGTACTGTAGATGCAACAGTGTGGCGAAGAGACAGAGGTTGAAGGGTGGCAGTAAGAGGAGGAGAGTTAATGAGGCGAAAAGCCTTTGATTCCACTCTACTGAGAAGAGCTGTATGGAGAACCTCCCCACACATAAGAGTTGTACTCTACACATGGGTGGATAAAACCCGCGTATAAAGTCAACAAATGTGCAGGGGTAAAGAAGGAATGGAGATGGCTTAGGACGCCTAATCTTAAAAGCAGATTTTACAAGAGATGTAATGTGATCTTCCCAAGACAAGTCCCGAGTAAATGAAACCCCAGACATATTCAAGGATGATGCAGGATTGAGCCGAAAATTATTAAACATTGGTGGGTACACCTGTGGAAGATTTTGTCGGGTTGATAAGTGTAAAAACTGAGTCTTAGATGCATTAAAAACAACAAGATTATTTTTACCAGAGTCAGAGATACGAGCCAAGTCAGACATTAAGTGTGCCATAGCCTCATCCATTGTTTGTTGAAATAACTGCTGAGATGGACGTTGCGGGAACCGAATGGAAAGGTGAAGGATGGAGTCATCAGTATACGAGTGGATAGGGTTAGATGTACAGCATTGAAGGTCATTGATGAATAAAAGGGAGAGAGTTGGTGATAGGATAGAGCCCTGAGGAACACCACTGTTGATAGATCGAGGACAAGAGCGATGGCCGTCTACAACAGCGGCTATAGAACGACCAGAAAGGAAGCTAGAGATGAAGGCACAGATAGAAGGATAGAAAATGTAAGAGAGTAGTTTGGAAATGAAAGATTTATGCCAGACTCGATCGGAAGCCTTTGAGATGCCAAGTACAATGGCAAAGCTTTCGCTGAAGTCCCGAAAGGAGGATGACCAAGATTCTGAAAGGTAGGTGAGAAGATCGCCAGTGGAGCATCTCTGACGGAACCCATACTGATGATCAGAAAGAAGGTTGAGATAGGAAAAATGCTTTAAAAATTTTCTGTTAAGAATTGACTCAAAAACTTTTGAGATACTTGATGTTAAAGCAATTGGACGATAGTTAGAGGGTTGGGAATGGTCACCCTTCTTTGGGACTGGCTGAATGAGTGCAAATTTCCAGCAAGAAGTAAAGGTACAAGTTGATAGATAAAGGCGAAGGAGTTTACCTAGCCAGGGTGTGAGCACAAAAGCAGAGTTCTTGAGGACAACAGGAGGGACTCCATCAGGCCCATATGCCTTGTTAGTAGTGAGGCCTGAGATGGTAGAAAATACATCAGCTGATGAAAGTTTAATATCAGCCATGGGGAAGTCAGAGGGGGGAAGTGATGGAGGAACAGCACCGGAATCGTCTAAGGTAGAGTGGAGGAGAAAGTCTGAGTGAAGACATCTGCTTTATCGGTAGAAGAAATAGCTACAGAGCCATCAGAGTAGAAAAGAGGAGGGAAGGATGATGAGGTACAATTGTTTGAAAGGTTTTTGGCAAGGTGCCAGAAGGAACAGGAAGAATTCGAGTTGGAAAGTTGTGAGCATTTAGTACGAATGAAATTATTTTTAGCAGAACGAAGAACAGACTTAGCACAATTCTGGGCAGAAACATAAAAAAGATGTGATTCAGGGGTGGGTTGGCTCCGGTACCTTTTATAGGCTCTCTCCTTGTTGCGGACAGCATTAGAACAAGCGTGATTAAACCAAGGCTTTCTTGCAGTAGTCAAAGGATATGAGAAAGGAATGTATGCTTCCATGCCCGAGAGAATAACCTCCGTAGTGCGGAAGGCACAGTCAGATGGCTCCCCGCCATGGAAGCAATAATCATTCCACAGAGAATCAAAGAAGTACTGCCTGAGGGTCTCCCAATCTGCAGTTCCAAAGTGCCACAGATGACGTTTCTTTGGAGGGTCCACAGGCCATACCAGAGCAATAGGACACGTAAAGGTAATATGGTTGTGATCGGAGGAGCACAATGGAGAGAAAAGATTAACAGTGCAAGCAGAAGGTTTGGTTGTCAGGAAGAGATCAAGTATGTTGGAGCTCTCTGCAAGGCGGTTGGGGATACGTGTAGGGTGCTGTAAAAACTGCTCTAGGTCATTAAGGATAGAAAAGATGTAGACTTGTTCACCAAGTGGATCAGTGAAAGGATAGGAGAGCCAAAGGTGGTGGTGAACATTGAAATCTCCTAGAATGGAGATTTCAGAGAAAGGAGAAATGGATAGAATGTGTTCCATCGTAGAAGTAAGATAGTCAAAGAATTTTTTATAGTCAGTAGAATTAGGGGATAAGTAAACAGCACATATATATTTAGTCAGAGAATGACAAGAAAGTCAAAGCCAGAGTGTAGATAATTCAGAAGAATCGAGTTCAGGAACACGAGAGCAAGATAAGTCGTTTCGTATTTATACACAACAGCCACCTTTGGCTTTGAAATAAGTATAGAGAAAGTAGGAGGATACAGAAAAGGGTTTCCTGTCATTTGTCTCAGACAGCTGAGTCTCAGTAAGGAAAAGAAGGTGAGGTCTAGAGGAGGAGAGGTGGTGCTCAACAGAGTGAAAGTTAGAGGAAAGGCCATAAATGTTGCAGAAATGAAGAAGTGAGTCAGACAGTGGCTCCAGGCAACTCAGGTCGTCACTGGGAGAGTGGCGGAATATATATATATATATATATATATATATATATATATATATATATATATATATATATATATATATATATATATATATATATATATATATATATATATTTATTTATATATATATATATATATATACCAAAATGTCCCCCCATTTTCCTGGTGCCAGGGCATTACAATGAAAGGAAGTTGGATGAAGGGTGAGAATGTCTTCGAGTACATAGAGATTTCTGATGAAGTGGGTACACAAAGCAGAAAACAAAGAGTCGTGGGGGTCTGAAAGGGTCAATAACTGGGCAGTTAACAATATGATGGGATAATGCTTCATCCATGGCACTGTGACAGAGTTTACATGGCCTGTTGGCTGTTGGTCATCTGGTGGTTTCCCCTGGGGAGCGATACCTCAGGCAAAAGCGGACGATGGCCACATCACAGCAGCAGTTGAGTGTGGGATGCTTACCATAGGTGTGTCTCATGCCACGGTAGGTGTCATAGTGCTGGATGGTGACACTAGTGGGACGTTTAGCATCGGTATGCAGGGCTAGGTCCTCCCTGGACTCCTCCAGAAGGATTCTTCAAACATTTGTCGTGGACACAGGGAGGTGGATGGCTGCCAGGGAGAGGTTACAGGCAGCTCAGGCCAGGCGATCTGCCTGGTCATGGCAGATGTGATCAACATGGGCTGGGATCCAAATAAGAGAAACCCTGAGACCAAGACCATCAGCCTGATGAAGGCAGGAGTAGAGGGAGGTAAAAGGAGAAGAGGGCCGTCAGGGGGGGGGGGAGTTGCGAAGTAAGGCAAGGGCAGCTTGGGAATTGCTGATGATGAGACCTGGTAGTTGATGAGAGAGAAGGAAGTCAAGGGCAGAGGATATAGCAGGTAGTTCACACTGGGTACGGCTGGCCCAGTTGGGAAGGCGGTAGGAGGTGGAGAAGACGGGGGAAACAGAGTTAGTAAATGCAATGCAAGCAGCTCCCGCTCGTCCGTTAGCAGGGGCAGAAGCGTCAGGGTAGATGTGAATAGGATGGGAAGGGTAGGTACGGGCTACCGAGTTAAGGGTTTCAGTGGTGGAGAGCTGTGAAGGGATTGGTAAATGGTCAGAAGCAGTGGCAGAAGGTGTGTAGTGCAAAGCAGGTGTTGTATGTGTCCAGGCAGGGGGCAAAGGGTCAGTAGGGATGGGAGTGACAAGATCAGTACGGATACTGGCAGAATCATGGCCAGAAAGCTGGAGAGGACAGTTGAATGCCGAATGAATTCTTTTTAGTCAGGATGCCAGGCCTGGCCCATGAGTATGCCAGATCCGATCTAGGTGAGTGGAATCTGAGAGAATGTCAGCCAGTCAGGAGGAAAAGGATGAAGCAGGAGACAGAAATGTGGTCAGACACTATGTGGCAAAGCAGACTTCCAGCATAAGAATGCGATTGATGATGGGACACAGATTAATTTCATGGAACATGTTAACTACTCTGGCAGACCTGGGGCAGCGAAGAATGAGGCGCATCGCCCGATTTTGTACCACTTCAAGTGATCAGAGCTGTGCTGGGGGGACAAGGGAGAGAGGGATAGCATGATAATCAAGAAGGGAGCGAATATATAGCAGGTAAAATGATCGAGCGGTGGGGATGCTAACCCCATACGAGAGGTATGTATAATCCTCCACTACCTAAAGTTGATGGCCGAGGAGGGTTATGGTTGTGCAAGCAAACCTATGAGTGAGGGATTGTGCAAATAGTTTGGTTTTGGCAGTGTTGATAATCAACCCACAAGCAGATGCAGCCTGTCCAAACTTAACTAGGAGATACTGATGAGTGACGGAAGAAGGAGAGTGGATGCAGATATCATCAGTGTAGGTTAGGATCAGAGAGAAGTCAGGAAAAGATGGATGAGTCTATTCATGAGAAGACTGAAGAGAAAGGGGCTAAGTACCCCACCTTGAGGGTGTGCCAAGATTGAAGGGTCGGTAATCACTGAATGCCCCACAAAACAGAACCCGTGAGTGACGATGGGACAACTAGCTTTCCAGCCAGCAGAACAGGTGGCCAGAGACACCCAATGGGCAAGTTCGTCAAGGATGACATCATGGTTTGCGACGTTGAATGCAGCTTTGAAGTCAATCAAGGCTGTACAGGAGGAGGATGTGAAGTGAGTGAGTAATTCTGCAAGGCAGTGTTGTGTGCTTCGGCCTGGGAGGAAACCAGAAAGATCAGAAGAGAGCTGGTCCTGAAGAAGATCACGGAGCATTGCTAAAAGAATTCTTTCGATGACATTGCAGATGAAGGAAGTCAGGGAAATGGGACGGAAGTCAGAGGATTTAGGCTTAGGGATGGGGATGATGGTGCTACAGGTCCAGTTTGCAGGGAGACTACCTTCAGAAAGACTCATGTTGAACAATGAGAGTACGGGATTTCCAGGGACTTGAGCAATGAGTCTGAGTGTGGTGTAGGTGATCCCGTCATCACCCGGGGCAGTTGTCATGCCTTGCAATAGCGCAAGGCGCAACTTGTCACCAGTGATGGGGCGATCATCAAGGAGAGAGGGAGTGGAGCGAGCCTCTGCAATACGTGCTAGCCTGTTTCCACTAGCAGCCGAGAGGTGAGCTTTTGATGGGGGGAGGCAGGGATCTCAGCTGAGATTGGGTGGACCATTTGTCAACTAGGTTGTTGGCATATTCCACAAGATTGTGGTGGAGAGGAGGGGAGGGGGACTCACATGACTGTACAACTGTATTAACAAGCCGCCAAGCCTTAGATTGAGGAGTGTGTGTGTTAATATGCTGAAGAAAGTCATGCCAATACTCCTGGCAAACACTGTGTTTTAGGTCATGGGAGGAACTGGCTCCGTTGAGATAGGAGTGGAGATAGTCAGCGGTGCGGTCGGCATGGTACACAGCCACTGCCCGCTGCACTTCCTCCTTGCTGTCATGTAGATGGTGATCCTGTACCCAAAGATCCATATATTGATCTTGCTGTACCCACTTCCCAGCCTGGCGGGCAGAGGTTTTAATATGTAGCAAATAATGATCATGGTAGGTCTGTACTACAGTAACTAGGAGGTGTAAAGTTCAGCTGATGTGGTGAACGAATGACTGGCAAACCAGGTGGTTAGCATGTCCTTGAAAGTGGGTTGCAGCGGAATAGAGATATTAATTTTTTTTCCTGACATGGCGGTGCTGCGAGTGTAGCATGGGAACAGAAAATGTGGCAAGGATGGCACTGTGGTCGGAGATAAGAGTAGGGAGAATCTCAACAGTGACAGCACGTTGTACCACGTTGCTACCAAGGACGAGATCGAGATAGCCTTCCCCAACATGACTGGGATGAGAAGTGGGGAATAGATGCAGATGATGGTTACTGGCAAAATCATAGAGACGATGACCAGTAAGAGAAGCACGGGAACCGCCAAATGACGGATGGGAGGCATTAAAATCGCCCAGGTAAAAAATAGGTGAGAAGCGGCAGGTAAGTAAAGTTGTGGGGTCACCCCCAGTTGAACTGAGATAGATGTTACATACATACAAAGAGGAGAAATAAGTGAAAGAGGGAGTGTGAGAAGAGGCAGGTGATTTGGTAATGAGGGTGTGAGGAATGGAGTAACCATTGTATGTAACCAGGCCTTGGCCAGAATGGGTATGATAGCAGTAGTATCCCTGAAGCCTGGGTGGGGGTCTGGGGCGACGAGAATGAGGGAAAGCCTCCTGAAGGTAGATAACAGCAAGGTGATGAGACGAAGCATATTGACAAAGATTAGCCAGGCGGCGGTGGACGCTCCGTATGTTCCAAGATAACATTTTGTATTGTCTGTGTTTGGGAGCCATTAGGACAAGAGGGGAGACGGAGAATTGTCATGGGGTAGTCGGAAAACGAATGGTTGGGGAAGTGGAGGACAGGAGGAGGAGAGGGGTGGGGAGGTAGGAGAAAGGGAAGTCCCATATGTGTGGTTGCTGGGAGAGGGGGAGGTAGGGGGAGGGTGGGGGAGAGAAGAAGATGGCAGAGAGTCGAGGATGTCTGGGGGAAAGGAGTGGGTGAGGGAGTACGGACAGAGGAGGCTTGTGTGAGAGGGTGAGCGTAGGACACAGGTGGAGGGACAAGGCTGGGTGATGGTGAGACGGGAGGGAGGGAAGGAACAGGGGTAACAGCAGCGGTGGTATAGTCTGTCTCAGGAAAAACGAATGTAGAATATCGTCTATTTTACTCCAAAGTCACTGTCAAAGGCCGAAGGCATCTGATTTAACGACCTGTGGGAATACAGGCTGACCAGGGACAAGGCCTGAGGCCAAGAGGCACACACACACACATACACACACACACACACACACACACACACACACACACACACACACACACAATCAATGAATGGGTATTAGTGACCCGCTATGCTCACTGGTCAATATGAACTGTGGTTCCTGTTTTGGGATGCTTTTTTTTTTTTTTTTTTTTTTTTTTGAGTTACAAAGCGCTAAAAACAAACGAAAAATATTGGACCAGTTATTCGTTGTATATTTAGATTTAATAGCATATTATTCCTTTTATTATACTTTTTTTTTTTGAGCTTGATTCGCCTGTCATCAAGAATTTGTAAGTTGGCATCTCAGGTCACAGCACCTCCTGACTGACTCCTGGAAGATGACAAGACAGAGTTGTCTGCAGTTTTCCCCTTGCTTCAATCAGAGCTGGATATCCATATTCGCATTTCATCAACGGGCTTACCCTCTCTCTCTCTCTCTCTCTCTCTCTCTCTCTAAACCCCTGCTTCCCTCCTTTCTTCTCTCTCTCCTCCCTCCCCCATCTAGCATCTCTCTCTCTCTCTCTCTCCCTCTCTAAACCTCTGCTTCCGTCCTTTCTTGTCTCCTTCCTCCCTCCCCCATCTACCCTTTCTCTCTCTCTCTCTCTCTAGTCAGATTAGAGGACTGAATACACAGGAAAGCAAACAGCAACAGACCTTATGGTCCTTTCGAGCCTGCTTGTTAGAGAAAACTATGACTACAAGATCTAACTCTACATGCTGAAGGATAAGGATAGTAAAGCAAGAAGGCTCCCCCCACCACCAAACCCTCCAGGAAAAAGTGAGAAAAACCACCATGCAGCATGGAAAAACTGACATGGAAATTTTATAGGAAACACTGGAAAGGAAAACTCACATTCTATAATACTTTATCTATAAGTTACCCGATAGAGTAACCTGAAAGAGAAAGTAAACAAATAAAATAATAGTTACGGCACGACATTATAAACCGGTACACTGAGTTAATGGGAAGTCTGTGGACATAACGTGGAAGCTACACACTGCACAGTGTGGATGTTTAGGGGTGGTGCGGCAGCCTTGTCTGGCGCTTTTAAGGTAAGCAGCAGTCAATCAGGCCCTAGCTCCGTTTGCTCCACTGAGACAAGGAACTCTCCCATGTGGGACAAGTACACAAATTTCATCCTGAAGCAGTGACCCCTGGTACATTAAAAAAATCCTGATGGTGGTCACTTGACTAACATGGACCCTCAGTGATCCACAGCCCATCACAGGTCGAAAGTAAGAGTAGTGACCGTTAACTCAGGGTTATCTGTGCAGATCCTAATCTGTGCTTATATTGCTTTCTTTGCATTGGGGAGATTGAATAATATATAGGACGGGTGTTAGATAAAAGGGGACTGCACAGTGCACAGTGTGGATGTGCAATGCACAGAGTGGATGTTTAGGGGTGGTGCGGCAACCTTCCCTGGCGCTTTTTAGGTAGGCAGCAGTCAATCAGGCAATAGCTCCATTCACTCCACTGAGACAGGGAACTTTCCCATGTGGGACAAGTACACAAGTTTCATCCTGAAGCAGTAACCCCTGGTACATTAAAAAAATCCCGATGGTGGTCACTTGACTAACAGGGACCCTCAGTGATCCACATCCCATCACAGGTCGAGAGTAAGAGTAGTGACCGTTAACTCAGGGTTGTCTGTGCAGATCCTAATCTGTGCTTACTGTATATTACCTCATTTGCTTTGGGTAAATCGAAAAACGTATAATGACGTGACGTGACGCTATGTTAAGTTTACGGGGTGTCCTGTAGACACGAGAGGACTGCACAGTGTGGATGTTTAGGGGTGGTGCGGCAGCCTTGCCTGGCGCTTTTAAGGTAGGCAGCAGTCAATCAGGCAATAGCTCCGTTCACTCCACTGAGACAGGGAACTCTCCCATGTGGGACAAGTACACACGTTTCACCCTGTAGCAGTGACCCCTGGTACATTAAAAAAATCCTGATGGTGGTCACTTGACCAACACGGACCCTCAGTGATCCACAGCCCATCACAGGTCGAAAGTAAGAGTAGTGACCGTTAACTCAGGGTTATCTGTGCAGATCCTAATCTGTGCTTATATTGCTTTGTTTGCACTGAATAAATCGAAAATGTATAATATCGTGATGCAACACTATGTACGGGTACATTGTTTACAGGGTGTCTTGTAGACAAAAGGGGCATGAACTTACATGTACCGTAGCTATAAAAACAAGTTATTTGGACAGAAAAAGAGCCAGCCGAGGATTCGCGTGCAAATACTTGTCTAATTTGTTTTTGAATGTCTCAATTGAGATACAGTTCACGGTATCTGAGGGTAATCTGTTCCAGATATTTACAACTCTGTTAAAGAAGAAGTATTTTGCTTCGTGGGATTGGAATCGCTTTCCCATAATTTTGCAGCCATTACTTCTGGTTTGACTTGACCGGTCTATATCAAAATATTTATTCATGTCTAAGTTGCCATATCCCTTCATGATTTTGAAAACTTCAATAAGGTCCCCTCTTAACCTGCGCTTCGTTAGGCTAAATAATTTAAGTTCTTCAAGGCGTTCCTCATATGGTTTGTTTCTAAGTCGTGGTATCATTTTTGTGATTCTTCGCTGAATTTTCTCTAATTTTTCAATGTCCTTTCTGTAGTACGGAGACCAGAATTGCACACAATACTCAAGATGGGGTGAATATTGTTCATTTTGTAATTTGCATGGACATTGTTACTTCCAATATGAAGTACTTTACATTTTTCTGTGTTGAATTTCATTTTCCATTTTTCTGCCCAGCTTGCTAAAGTATTAAGGTCGCGGAGCAGGACTCTGAGGTTGTCATTATCGTACCCTGGCAACCTATCTTCGAGAGTGCGTCCGATTTCGTATCATATTATCTATCTATCTATCTATATACCTAGGCTGCTTCCCCCAAGGAAAGGGAGGTAGCCGAGACAGGACGACACACTCGCCATTTACTCATCCATTCAAACACATTCATTCGCATCTTAGCCCCAAAAGGGAGAACGGACAGATCCTAACCGCACCACACCACACAAGGGTCAACTGCGCAATGCAATCAGTGACATCCGCAGCAGGGCCCGACAGCAGAACTGGTTTACCCCTGCCACATCATAACAGACCCATCCCCTTACCCGCACCTGACCTGACTAGCTGATCAGACCAAATGCGGGAGAATATCCCCTCAGGGCTGCGTCATCACTTATTCATTCACAATTTCTCTCCATTTATTTCTGTCACGCACAGCCACTCTTCCTTGCTCAACAGACATCCCTCTCGCATCCAGCGCTCTCTTCACACTGTCCATCCATCCTATTCGTGGTCTTCCTCTCAGCCTTACATCCCTCACATCAGATCTAGTTATCTTTTTCACCAATCGCTCATTATCCATTCTCTCCATATGCCCAGACCATCGCAACACCCTCTGCTCAACTCTACCAGCCATCTCCCGAACAACTCCAGTTCTCCTTCGCACTTCATCATTTCGCACTCGATCAATACGCGTCACTCCACACATACTCCTCAGACACCTCATCTCCATTACATTCAAGCTTTTCCTCTCTGTTACACCCATATTCCATGTTTCAGCCCCATATAATGCAGTCGGTACCACAACACCCTCATACAGCCTTCTCTTTACATCCATTCTAAGCGAACGACATCTAAACACTTTTTTCATTCCTCCCAGCACTTTTCCTACTTCATTTATTCTAAATTTCACTTCTGCATCTATTCTTCCATCCACAGCAACATGTGACCCGAGATATTTAAAACACCCTACCTCCTCAAGCAACTCGCCATTCAAAACTATATTCATCCCCCTACCATCTACCAACCTCGTACACTTCATCACTTTACTCTTATTCTCATTTACTTTCAATTTCCTCCTTTCACACACTCTTCCAAACTCCTCTACCAACTGTCTCAATCTCTCCTCTGAATCAGCCACCAGTGCGGTATCATCTGCAAACAGCAGCTGCTTCAGATCATATTATATACGAATCATATTTTATGCACGAATATATTATACACGAATATTATTATACACGAACATATTATACACGAATCATATTATTGTGCACGAATATATTATACACGAATAATATGACACACGAATATAAGTATGCACGAATATATTATACACGAATTATATTACACACGAACATATTATACACGAATCTTATTATTATGCACGGATATATTATCCACGAATATTATTATTCACGAACATATTATACACGAATATTATTATACACGAATATTATTATACACGAACATATTGTACACGAATCATAATGTTCACGAATATATTATACACGAATAATATTCCACACGAACATATTATACACGAATCACATGCGTCTGATATTATACGTGAAATCACGCACTTTTGAATCATAGGTTGCCAGGGCACGATAATAACAACCTCAGAGTCGCGCGCCGCGGCTATAGTAACATTGGAGACTCATTTTTAGAGCAGGAATAAAGCTGACTAAATTTCATGGAACCACATCATAATATTCAAGCTGTCAGTGGCCCACTTCCGTCAGATAAACACAAATTTACAGTAGAATTAGTGTTGTTTTTGTTAGCATTATAATGTTTAGTTTGCTTCATGTTTACGTCTGTCCGATAGCACGATAACTCTCTCTCTCTCTTATCTTTTGTCTGCCTGTCTCGAACCTTTGTGGGAACAACCTTGCTTCTCTTTTCGTCTCAGGCTAACTCCTTCTTTCCTTCCCTTTCTTCCTTAATTCCTTCCTTTCTTCGACGTCTCTTTCTTTCCCTATTTCCCCTTCCTCACTTTTTCCCATCCAGTTCCCTTTTCCTCCTCCTAATTCTTTCCACCATTTCCACTCCTTTTCCTTCCTTCTTCCTTTTCACATCCTTCCCTCTTCTCCCTCCCTGTTCTTTTCAGCATTTCCTCCCTTCCTGCCATTATCTCCTTCGCCCCCTCCATTTCTCCCCTCCTTGCCAGTCCTCGTACCCTCTCCCCCCCTCCTCTCCTCCCCCTACGACTCCCCCCTTCCTCTCCTCCCCCTACCCTTCCCCATCCTCTCTGCACAAGGGCCAATTTAAATCCCAACTCCAGTACGAACTGACGTTCAAACTCAAGTGCCAACTCAGGTCCCAACACAGTTACCAAACGCAAGTACCAACTTAAGTCTTAACACAAGTACCAACTCAAGTCATAACTCAAGCGTTAACTTAGTCCCAACTCAAGCGGAAACTTAAGTATCAGCTCAAGCGTCCCAACCCAAGCGCCAACCTAAGTCCCAACTCAAGTGCCAACGTAAATTACAACTCAAGTGTCAACTTAAGTCCCAACTAATGAATCAACTTAAGTGCCAACTCAAGTGACAACGTGCCAACTCAGATATGAACATTAATCCCAACTCAAGTGAAACCTTAAGTGCCAACTCAAGTGCCAACTTGGGTCAAAACTCAAGCGCCAACGTAGGTCCCAACTCAAGTGCCAACCCATGTCTCAACTCAAGCGCCAACCTTAGTCCCAACTCAAGCACCAGCTTAATCACAACTCTCGGGTCAGCATAGGTCCCAACTCAAGTGCCAACGTTAGCCCCAACTCAATTGCGAACGTAAGTGTCAACGAAAGCTCCAACTAGTGCCAACGTAAATGCCAACTCAAGAGCTAACTTAAGTGCCAACTAAAGCGCCAACTTATGTTGCAACTCAAGCGCAAACATATCTCCCAACTCAAGTGACAACATAAGTGCCAACTCAAGTGACAACACAAGTGCCAACTCAAGTGACAACATAAGTGCCAACTCAAGTGACAAAATAAGTGCCAGCTCAAACGTCAACTCAGGTCCAAACTCATGTTCCAGCTTGGGTCTTAGCTTAAGTTACAACTTAAGTCCCAACTCAAGCTCCATCATGTTTCATCTCAAGCGGAAACTCAAGTCCCAATTCAAGCACCATCTTTAGTCCCAACGAAAGGGCGAGCTTACGTCCCAACTCAAGCATCAACTGAAGTTCCAATTCAAGCACCAGCTTAAGTCCCAACTCAAGCGCCACCTTAAGTGCCAAATAAAGTGTTATCGTAAATGATAAGTGCAAATGTGAGTGCCAGTTCAAGTGCCAACTTAAGTGCCAACTCAGACGCAAACTTAAGAGAAAACTCAAATGCCAACTTAAATGCCAACTTAAGTGCAAACACACGTGGTGACGTAAGTGCCAATTCAAATGTTAAGCTCCGACCAAAGTGCCAAATTAAGTCCCAAAATAAGTGCCAACTTAAATCCTAAGACAAGTGCCAACTTAAGTCTTAAAAACAAGTGCCAACTTAAATCCAACACAAGCGCCAATTTAAATCCCAACTCAAGTACCAACTATAGCTCAAACTCAAGCGTCAACTCAAGTCCCAACACAGGTACGACTTGGGCCCAAACACAAGTACCAACTGAAGTCCTAACACAAGTACGAGCTCAAGTCCTAACTCAAGCGCTAACTTAAGTCCCAACTCAAGTGCCAACTAAGATCCCAACTCATGCGTCAACTTGTCCCAATCCAAGCACCAACTTAAGTTCCAACTCAAGCACCAACTGAAGTCCCAACTCAAGCACCAACTGAAGTCCCAACTCAAGTGCCAACGTAAGTCACAACTCAAGTGCCAACGTAAGTTACAACTCAAGCACCAACTTAAGTCCCAGTTCACAAGTCAACTCAAGTCCCAACTAAAGCGCCAACTTACGCTGCATCTCAGGCACCAACATTAATCCCAACTCAATTGAAACCTTAAGTGCCAACTTAGGTCAAAACTCAAGCGCCAATGTAGATCCCAGCTCAAGCGCGAACTTAAGTTCCAACTCAAGCGCCAATGTAGATCCCAGCTCAAGCGCGAACTTAAGTTCCAACTCAAGCGCCAACTTATGTCCAACTCAGGCGCCAACCTAAGTCCCAACTCAAGCTCTAAAATACGTCTCAACTCAAGTGCCAACTTAAGTCCCAACTCAAGTGCCAACTTAAGTCCCTACTCAAGCGCCAACTTAAGTCCCTACTCAAGTGCCAACTTAAGTCCCAACTCAAGCGCCAACTTAAGTCCCAATTCAAGCATCAACTTAAGTCCCAACTCAAGCACCAACTTAAGTCCCAACTCAAGCACCAACTTAAATCCCAACTCAAGCGCCAACTTAAGTCCCAACTCAAGCGCCAACTTAGTCCCAACCCAAGCGACAACTAAAGTCCCAAGTCAAGTGCGAACTTAGTTCAAACTTGTCCCAATTTAAGTGCCAACTTCAAGTGCCTCAAGTGGCACTCAGATTACACCTATGTGGAAGTTTTCTACTTAAGTGCCACATAAGTTCAAGTTCCACTTAAGTGCCACTGAGGTTCCACTCAAGTTCCACTCAAGTTCCTCTTAAGTGGTTCTTAAGTGGAACTTAAGTGGCACTTAAGTGGCACTTAAGTTCCACTTAAGTACCACTTAAGTTCCACTTAAGTACCACTTAAGTTCCACTTAAGTACCACTTAAGTTCCACTTAAGTACCACTTAAGTTCCACTTAAGTACCACTTAAGTTCCATTTAAGTACCACTTAAGTTCCACTTAAGTACCACTTAAGTTCCACTTAAGTACCACTTAAGTTCCACTTAAGTACCACTTAAGTGTAACTAAAGTAGAACTCTTCCGGATTGGTGCCATCTGAGTGCCACTTAAGGCACTTAAGTTGGCACTTAAATTGGGACAAGTTGGAACTAAGTTGGCATTTGAGTTAGGACTTTAGTTGGCGCTTGAGTTGGGACTTAAGTTGGCGCTTGAGTTGAAACTTAAGTTCGCGCTTGAGTTGGAATTTAAGTTGGCGCTTGAGTTGGGACTTAAATTGGCGTTTGAGTTGGGACTTAAGTTGGCGCTTGAGTTGGAATTTCAATTGGCGCTTGAGTTGGGACTTAAGTTGGCGCGTGAGTTGGGACTTAAATTGGCTTTTGAGTTGGGACTTAAGTTGGCGCTTGAGTTGGAATTTCAATTGGCGCTTGAGTTGGGACGTAGGTTGGAGCTTGAGTTGGGACTTAAGTTTTCGCTTGAGTTGGGACTTAGGTTGGTGCTTGTGTTGGGACTAAGTTGGTGCTTGAGTTAGGACTTAAGTTGGCGCTTGAGTTGGGACTTAAGTTGGCACTTGAATTGGGGCTTGAGTTGGGATCTAGTTTGGTGCTTGAGTTGGGACTTAGGTTGTCGCTTGAGTTGGGACTTAAGTTGGTGCTTGAGTTGGGAATTAGTTTGGCGCTTGAGTTAGGACTTAAGTTGGCGCTTGAATTGGGACTTAAGTTTTCGCTTGAGTTGGGACTTGGGTTGGCGCTTGAGTTGGGACTTAAGTTGGCGCTTGAGACGTGACTTAAGTTGGCGCTTGATTTGGGACTTAAGTTGGCGCTTGAGTTATGACTCAAAGTTCGCGCTTGAGTTAGGACTTAGGTTGGCGCTTGAGTTTTTACTTAAGTTGGCCCTTGAGTTGGGGCTTAAGTTCGCGCTTGAGTTAGGATTTAAGTTGGTGCTTGAGTTGGGACTTAAGTTGGTGCTTCAGTTAGGACTTAAGTTGGTGCTTCAGTTGGGACTTAAGTTGGTGCTTGAGTTCGGAGCTACTTTGGCACTTGAGTTGAGACTTAGGTTGGCGCTTGAGTTTGGACTTAGGTTGACGCTTGAGTTGGGACCTAAGTTGGCGCTTGAGTTGGGACTTAGGTTGGTGCTTGTGTTAGGACTTAAGTTGGTGCTTGAGTTGGGACTTAAGTTGGCGCTTGAGTTGGGGCTTAAGTTGGGGCTTGAGTTGGGACCTACTTTGACGCTTGAGTTGGGACTTAGGTTGACGCTTGAATTGGGACTTAGGTTGTCGCTTGAGTTGGGACTTAAGTTGGTGCTTGAGTTGGGACTTAGGTTGGCTCTTAAGTTAGGACTTAAGTTGGCGCTTGAATTGGGAATTAAGTTTTCGCTTGAGTTGGGACTTAGGTTAGCGCTCGAGTTCGGACTTAAGTTGGCGCTTAATTTGGAACTTAAGCTGGCGCTTGAGTTAGGACTCAAAGTTCACGCTTGAGTTGGGACTTACGTTGGCGATTGAGTTGGGACTTAAGTTGGCGCTTGAGATGGGACTTAAGTTTGCGCTTGACTTGGGACTTAAGGTCGCGCTTGGGTTGGGGCTTAAGTTTGCAATTGAGTTGAGACTTATGTTGGAACGCTTGAGTTGGGACTTAAGTTCGCGCTTGAGCTTGGACCTACGTTGGTGCTTGAGTTTTTACCCAAGTTGGCACTAAGGTTTCACTTGAGTTGGGATTAATGCTGGTGCTTGAGATGCAGCATAAGTTGGCGCATGAGTTGGGACTTGAGTTGACTCGTGATTTGAGATTTATGTTGGTGCTTGAGTCGTTACTTGCGTTGGCACTTGAGTTGTAACTTACGTTGGCACTTGAGTTGGGACTTTAGTTGGTGCTTGAGTTGGGACTTCAGTTGGTGCTTGAGTTGGGACTAAAGTTGGTGCTTGAGTTGGGACTAAAGTTGGTGCTTGAGTTGGGACTAAAGTTGGTGCTTGGATTGGGACAAGTTTACGCTTGACTTGGGACTTAAGTTGGCTCTTGAGTTGAGACCTTAGTTGGCGCTTAAGTTGGGACTTAAGTTAGAGCTTGAGTTAGGACTTGATCTCGTACTTGTGTTTGGACTTAAGTTGGTACTTGTGTTTGGACCCAAGTGGTACCTGTGTTGGGACGAATTGACACTTGAGTTTGATCATTAGGTGGTACTTGAGTTGGGATTTAAATTGGCGCTTGTGTTGGATTTAAGTTGGCACTTGTTTTAGGACTAAGTTGGCACTTGTTATAGGACTTAAAGTTGGCACTTATTTTGGGACTTAATTTGGCACTTGTGTCGGAGCTTTAGTTAACATTTGAATTGGAACTTACGTCACCACGTGAGTTTGCACTTAAGTTGGGATTTGCTTTTGCACTTAAGTTGGCATTCGCGTTTGCACTTAGGGTAGCATTTGCGTTTCCATTTAAGTTGACATTTGAATTTTCTCTTCAGTTTGCATTTGAGTTGGCACTTAAGTTGGCACTTGAACTGGCACACAAGTTTGCACTTATCATTTACGTTAGCACTTTACTTGGCATTTACGTTGGCAGTTAAGTTTGGACTTAAGTTTGCACTTGAGTTGGGACTTAAGCTGCTGCTTGAAATGGAACTTAAGTTGGTGCTTGAGTTGGGACCTATGTTCGCCCTTTAATTGGGACTAAATGTGGCGCTTGAGTTGGTACTTAAGTTTGCACTTGAGATGAGACTTCTTGCCGCTTGAGTTGGGATTTTAGTTGTCACTTGAGCTGGGATCTAAGTTGGCGCTTGAGTTTGGACCTGAGTTAGCATTTGAGTTGACACTTATTTTGTCCCTTGAGTTTACGCTTATGATGTCACTTGAATTGGCTATTGTGTTGTCACGAGTTGGCACGAAAGTTATCTCTTGAGTTGGCACTTACGTTGGCACGAGTTGGAGCTTACACTGGCACTTGAGTTGGAGCTTACCTTGGCACTTAAGTTGGGAACTATGCTGACCTTTGAATTGTAATTAAGGTGGTGCTTGAGTTGAGACTAAGGTTGGCGCTTGAGTTGAGACATGGGTTGGCACTTGAGTTGGGACCTACGTTGGCGCTTGAGTTTTGCCCCAAGTTGGCACTTGAGTTGGCACTTAAGGTTTCACTTGAGTTGGGATTAATGTTCGCACTTGAGTTGACACGTTGTCACTTGAGTTGGCACTTAAGTTGATTCATGAGTTCAGACTTAAGTTGGCACTTGAGTTATAACTTACATTGGCACTTGAGTTGAGACTTAGGTTGGCGCTTGAGTTGGGACTAAGCGCTTGCGTTATGACTTGAGTTGGTACTTGTGTTAAGACTTAAATTGGTACTTGCGTTTGGTACCTGTGTTGGGACATGAGTTGACACTTGAGTTTGAACTTTAGTTGGAACTTGAGTTGGGATTTAAATTGGCCCCTGTGAAGAGAAGAGGGGGAGGGGTAGAGGGAGGAGAGGAAGGGGGAGTCGTAGGGGGAGGAGAGGAGAGGGTACGAGGACGGGCAAGGAGGGGAGAGAAAGAGGGAGCGAAGGAGAAAATGGAAGGAAGGGAGGAAATGCTGAAAAGAACTGGGAAGGAGAATATGGAAGGAGGTGAAAAGAAAGGAAGAAAAAGGAGTGGAAATGGTGAAAAGAATTAGGAGGAGGAAAAGGGAACTGGATGGGAAAAAGTGAGGAAGGGGAAACAAGGAAAGAAAGAGACGTCGAGGAAAGGAAGGAAGGAAGGAATTAAGGAAGAATGGAAGGAAAGGAAAGAAGGAGTTACCCTGAGACGTAAGGTGAAGCAAGGTCGTTCCCACAAAGGTTCAAGACAGGCAGACAAAAGATGAGAGAGAGAGAGAGAGAGAGAGAGAGAGAGAGAGAGAAGGAAGAGAGGGAGTCTGACTGTAAAATATCCCATTCTTTGAGGAAGGAAAGTCAGAACATCTTCAAAGCAAATATCCTCATCAGCAGTGCTGGGAACGCTACTAATAAAAAGTAGCGGCGCTCCCATTCCCGTTACTAGCCCGAAAAAGTAGTGGCGTTACTGGTTTCGCTACTTGATACGAAATGTAGCGGTGCTCCCGTTCTGCTGCTTTGGATAAGAAAAACGTACACGAAGGAAAGGTTAACAAAAATCTGTGATATAGCAATACACTTTATACTGTTTTGATAATATTAGTCAGTCTGAGTGGTTATGTTGTGTACCAGTAATGTCAGTATACACTTATACTGAATAAATAAAATCATACATGTCGGTGTCACTTTAATGAAGCTTAGAGGCGAAGGTACAGGAAAAAAGCTATTTACTGTATAATGTAACAAATGTTCTTTAAAGGCCGGTTCACACGAGCAAAATCGCGGCCTTTTTTCTCGCCGATTTGCGGGGGGAAAATGCCGATTTTCGGCAATTCTACCGGAAAGGTGTTCACACGTACGGGGACTGAGTGGCAGGAACGCGGCAACAGTGTTTACAAACAAAGATGGACCGCCGTACTCGTACCAGGTGTGCAGCCCTTGCACTTGCACTTTCTCTACTTCAAGATGAGCTGTCACGCATCTGGACTCGTCCGTGGCTGTCTAGGAGAAAAGAAGAGAGTGTGTATTACAGGCTGGTGAGGGAGCTTAGCTTGGAGGATCCCCAAACTTTAAATGAGTGGACCCGTTTTAACAAGACCCAGTACCACCACTTGCTGGGGCTTGTGGCACCCTTCACTGAAAAACAAAATACGCAGATGAGGGAAACTGTGATTGCTGGAGAACGGCAGGCATGATTGATAAACTTGTGTTGGCCACGCGTGATGAAGTCGAAATGGTGGTACTGTAAACACACAAAAATGTCGAATTCGTCTTCGTTCCCAGAGCTTTACCTTGTTCGGTGCTTCCATTTTAATCGGCCCGGCAACTTTTTCCCGATTCCGGCGAAAAAAGACCGACATGTCGGTCTCTCCATACCGGCGAAAAAAGTTGCCGGAATTTCTACCGGGAAGCAAATTCCGGCAAAAAACTGCCGCGATTTTGCTCGTGTGAACCGGCCTTTACACTGTTACCCAGTATACCTACTGAAAGTAACATACGTAAGTAACAGGCAAAAAAATGTGGCCTACCATTGATACATATTATATAGGTTTATTATATTTTCAATGATACTCATTTAAGATATATACGAAAACGAGAGTAAAAATGAACTGGGGCTTTCTGTTAAAGGCTATACAATGGCAATGTTTTTTCCATTACCTTAAACTGAAAGTAACATACTTTTACCAAATAATAACGTAGTGAGTAAGAATTAGTCTGAAAGAGAGAGTGAGGGAGAGAGCGCAAGTTAGAGACGGGAATAGTTAGAGGTGTGTGTGTGTGTGTGTGTGTGTGTGTGTGTGTGTGTGTGTGTGTGTGTGTGTGTGTGTGTGTGTGTGTGTGTGTGTGTGTTTGTGTTTTAGCATTGCCTAAATCTAGCTGACATCCTTATTTATCTTTAGGCCTACTTAATTTAAATGATCGATAATTAACTAGCAACTTCCTGTCTAATTATTGCACAATTACTAATAAATAATATATATAGTTTAATAAATTACTGATGTAATGTAGAACAAACATCCTTAATTGACAGAATTGACGAAAGTATTATTTTTCGTCATTAATAAATACAACCAAACCGTCGGCATATCTGTATGTACTTACGACTCCGGACTGTATTCGTCGCGTGAGTAGCGAGGAGCGCGGTAACGCGTGAGTGCAGCCAAAAAGTAGCAGCGCTCTCAGTTCCGCTGCTGGCTAAAAAAAAAGTAATGGCGTTACCACCATCGCTATTAAAATAGTAGCGGCGCTATTCCCAGCATTGCTCAAGTGCCATCCCATGTTTCAACTCAAGCGCCAACCTTGGTCCCAACTCAAGCACCAGCTTAATCACAACTCAGGGGTCAGCATAGGTCCCTACTCAAGTGCGAACGTAAACTCCAACTCAAGTGCCAACGTAAGCTCCAACTTAAGTGCCAACGTAAGCTCCAACTCAAGTGCCAACGTAAGTGCCAACGTAAACTCCAACTCAAGTGCCAACGTAAGCTCCAACTCGTGCCAACGGAATTGTAAAACTCAAGAGCTAACTTAAGTGCCAACTAAAGCGCCAACTTATGTTGCAACTCAAGCGTAAACATAACTCCCAACTCAAGTGACAACACAAGTGCCAACACAAGTGACAACATAAGTGCCAACTCAAATGCCAACTCAGGTCCAAACACAAGCGCCAACTTGGATCTCAGCTCAAGTGACAGTTTAAGTCCCAACTCAAGCGCCAACATGTCTCAGCTCAAGCGCAAACTTAAGTACCAACTCAAGCGCCATCTTTAGTCCCAACTAAAGGGCGACCTTAGGTCCCAACTCAAGTACCAAGTTAAGTTCCAATTCAAACAGCAGCTTAAGTCCCAACTCAAGCGCCAACTTAAGTCCAAACTTAACTGCCAACTTAAGTGCCAAATAAAGTGCTAACGTAAATGATAAGTGCAAACGTGAGTGCCATTTCAAGTGCCAACTTAAGTGTCAACTCAAATGCAAACTTAAGAGAAAACTCAAATGCCAACTTACGTGCAAACGCAGATGCCAACTTAAGTGCAAACTCACGTGTTGACGTAAGTGCCAATTCATATGTTAACTAAAGCTCCGACTTAAATACCAAGTTAAGTCCTATTACAAGTGCCAACTTAAGTCCTAAAACAAGTGCCAACTTAAATCCAACACAAGAGCCGATTTAAATCCCAACTCAAGTACCACCAAAAGTTCAAACTCAAGTGTCAACTCAAATCCCAACACAGGTACCATTTGGGTCCAAACACAAGTACCAACTTAAATCCTAACACAAGTACGAGCTCAAGTCCTAACTCAAGCGCTAACTTAAGTCCCAACTCAAGCGCTAACTAAGGTCTCAACTCAAGCGCCAACATAAGTCCCAACTCAAGCGTCGACTTGTCCCAATCCAAGCACCAACTTAAGTTCCAACTTAAGCTCAAACTGAGGTCCCAACTCAAGCACCAACTGAAGTGCCAACGTAAGTTAAAACTCAAGCACCAACTGTAGTCCCAGTTCAAGTGCCAACGTAAGTTACAACTCAAGTGACAACGTAAGTTACAACTCAAGCACCAATTTAAGTCCCAGTTCACGAGTCAACTCAAGTGTGTGTGTGTGTGTGTGTGTGTGTGTGTGTGTGTGTGTGTGTGTGTGTGTGTGTGTGTGTGTGTGTGTGTGTGTGTAGAGGAAAGAAAACGGTAGAGGGAAGGAGGAAGGTCCAGAATCCCGAGGGGACCTCTTAATCCTTCACACGGTCACTCGTGTTCCGATTTTGGCTAAGGCTTTGTAAAATTCTCTCCTTCATGTTTCCTGAGAAAGGGTATAGTTACATGGGAGCTGGTTTGTGGTAGCTGTTGGGTAGGCAGAGAAGGAATATATATATTTTGATGATGATGATGTTGATGTAGATTGGTCCACCTTCGCCCGAAGAGTGGACACGGACAGATGAAGCCCGTCAGAGAAATGGGCGCGGTATATATATATATATATATATATATATATATATATATATATATATATATATATATATATATATATATATATATATATTGGCCTCTACCATTGGGGCCGAAGCCCCTGGTCATTAAATATATATATATATATATATATATATATATATATATATATATATATATATATATAAACATAATCAAGAGCCATTTGAGTATCCACTGCAGGACCGGCCTATCCCAACCGAAGTCGGGACAATACAGCCAATGCATCTCTACCAAGTGGCTTAGGCTGTCTAGTAGAGATTGTATGTAGGGTGAGAAGTGCTTGTTAGTGTAATTGTCGTGTTGGAGTGGCTTTGGATGTGTGTGTAGTCTGTGAACCAAGTGTAATCGACCCGCGCAAGCCGACTGGGTGCAAGCATACTACATAGTAAACGACACTGGTTCAACAACAGCATCCCTTGTGTCCGCCAATGCAGTACATGGCCGGGTGAACACTCCCAAAGTTTATTACCCTGGCGGGACGCGAACCCTGGTTCACCCATGTACAATACGCACTCTCTACCACTGAGGCTCCATATATATATATATATATATATATATATATATATATATATATATATATGAACACTCCCAAAGTTTATTACCCTGGCGGGACGCGAACCCAGGCTCACCCGTGTACGAAACGCACACTCTACAACTGAGGCTCCATATATATATATATATATATATATATATATATATATAGATATATATATATATATATATCTATATATATTTAAGTTTTTTTTTTTTCTCTTTTACTTTTTTATTATTTTACATTACTGATTAGGGAAAAAAGATAAAAAATAACTAAAGACTCTAGAATTAATAACCTAACAGACAAATCGTTAACCTATGCTCAAGCCTAAAGATACAAATGGCTAAACCTATTCAAATGGTAAAAATACCCCGACCAAGAGAACACCATCGACTGCAGATTTGTAATGCCTTTCTACATTACATACCTGTACTTATCACCTGGGGACTGTCAGTGGAGGAAAACTAATACAGGGAACATCAATGTACGAAAGAGAACGAGGTGAGTCAGTAACATTTCCATATACGTCATCAGACAGCGAAGCAAAATTAAGGTGAGAGAGCACATACGAAAGGTGACTGCGTAGTTCCTCGTACTGGTGTTGCAGGAGTTGCAGTTGATGGTCTGATTGGTGGGGCTGCGAGTGCGGGGGGTAGGGGTGGGCAGCTTGTTGCGGGGCACGGGGAGGGGCAGGGGCTGAGGGGGAGGGAGGAGGGGGACATGATGTGGAACCAGCGGCGGGAGGGTGTGTCGGCTGATGATCAGGAGCAGGGGTGGCGGTGGGGGCAGGAGCAGGGGCAGGGCGGGCTGAGTGACGACTTGGACAGTCCAGGTGCCAAGCATTGACGCCCACACGCCCACACGCCCACACCTGGGGCACTGGAACTGCGGTGAATGTAGGAGACAAGGGTGGGTAGCCATGGGGTCAGTGGGGGCTGGTGGCGTGGGTGGTAGGGGCAGTTCCGGGAACTCAGATGAGTGGGGGTCAGGTGCACGGGGACTGGGAGAGTGAACGGTGGCGGAGTGCCTGACAGGGCAGGTTGTGGTTGAATGGGGCCACTGCACAGACCACACCGTTCTGCAGACCGGCAGTAGCGTGAGATGTGGCCAGACTCATAACAGCGATAGCACAAGGGCTGTGATGACGGGGGGGGAAAAAAAAAATCGTTAGCTTAACCCTTAAAAATATATATTTTCTATTATACACAAGTAATTCCGTTTTCTATAATCAGTTCATCCAGTGAAGCATGGCGGGGAAAAGAAGTTCTGCTAGCATGTCTTTTACGGAGGACAGTCCCAAACTGAGGGGAAAAAAGGAAAAAGAAGGAAGCGACTACTGCAAAGAGTGCAAAAGACGGGTTGGAGATGGAGAAAACGCTATACAGTGTGATAGATGCGAATACTGGTTCCATGCTCGATGCCAGAGGGTTCCTGTGGATCTGTATAGAATCTTGAGAAAATATGAGAAAGAGATGTTGTGGTTCTGCAACAGGTGTAAACAGGCAGTGGAGTGTATGATAAGGGATGTGAAACAACTATAAGAAAAGAATACAGAATTGGAGAAAAGGATAGAAAATATGGAAAAAAGTGGGAAAAATAGAGGCAGGAGATAGTGGACGAGGTGACTGCCAGAGTGCTAGATACAACAGACCAAGCAGCTGTGGTAGAAACTGCAGGAAAACAAACAAAAGAGGAAATAAAGGAAGTGGAAGTTAAGAAATACAGGAAAAACAATGCAGTTATGTACAATATTGAAGAATCAAGACAAGAAAATGCAGAAGAGAGAATAAAGGAAGACAAAGAGAAATGTGAGGACATTGTAAAAGTGGCATTGGGCATAAAAGAGAGCAAAATTCAACAGGTAATAAGGCTGGGAAAGGAGCAAGAGAATGGAACACCTAGACCACTGTTAGTGAAACTGAAAGAAGAAAAAGTGAAGTGGTTAATCTTGAAGAGAGGAAAAAAGCTAAAGGATGAAGAAGACCAAAAGAGAAACAAAGTGTTCATAACTAAGGATATGACAAAACAGGAACGAGAACAAAAGAGGAAATTGGTGGAAGAGTTAAAGGAAAAGAGAAATAACGGTGAAAATGGCTGGTATATAAAAAAAACGAAAACTGTGCAGGGCAAATGCAACGGGAAAGAAGTAGTAAGAGTCAAAAGAGTGTCAGAAGAGAGAGGAAAACCCCAAGTAGTGATAAAATTGTTGAATGTACAAGGGCTAACAAAAACGAAGCAGTACGAAATAGAAAATTTCATAGATCATAATTTTGTGGAAATCTTGTGCCTAACAGAAACTCAAAACAGACGAGAAAAAGTAGCATGGGGAGAAAATATTGTGACCCACCAAGAAATGAGAGAATGGCAGGATAAAAAAGGAGGAGGTCTGCTAATAGCTTATGGACAGAGCAAAGAGACTGAGTTAGAAAAGGTAGAAACAGTGCATAAAGATGTGCTGGAAATCTTGGGAAAAATTGGTGGAATTTTCATCTGAATAATTTTGGTTTACATGACTACTGGCAATAAGACAGAAGACCGTGAAAGAAACAAGAAAATCCGTACTGTAGTAGAAAAGAAAATTGAAAATCATAATCCAGAATGGGGTCTGTTGATCTTAGGAGACTTCAACGGCCACCTAGGTTTTAGTGGACAGTAATGGGAGGATGGTAATAGATTGGATGGCTGACTACAGCCTAATACTGCTGAACGGTGATGAGGGATGTACAGGCCTGTATACTTGGAGCCGAGGAGACCAGAAGAGTGCCATAGACTTCATGTTAGTGAATGCAGTACTGTATGACAGATTTATTTATATGGAGGTAGATGAAAATAAGGAAAAATATAACATCTCTGATCATAGTTTGGTGGTGGCTGGCTTTAAAGGGAATGAACAAAAGAAATTCAGTAAAAATCAGTGGATAGTGCAGAAGTACTATAAGACTGATGAGGAATCCCTGCAATCATTCATAAAGGAGGTGGAGAGAAAGCTATCACAAGAAAACATAAATAACATCACTGAGCTAAATGGAATAATTAAGCAGGCAGCTGACCAAATCCTCCAGAGAACATACAGAAGAAAAAGTGGATTGGGTTACAGAAAAATAGAACCACCATGGATAAATGAGGAAATAAGAGAAGGCATAAAGGAAAGAAAAAGGCTAAATAGACAGAAAAGGAAAGAAATAGACATAGTAGAAAAACACAGGCTCAATAAGAGATACATGGAACAAAAGAAAAAAGTGCAGAGAAAAATAAGAGATGCTGTACAGGCTTATGAAATAAAGAAAACTGAAGAAATAAGAAAGGACAAAAGTAAAAAGCTGTGGGAAAACATAAACAAACTAAGAGGAAGACCACATAATACAAACAAAGAGATTCAGATATATGATGACGATGGAAAAGTACTAAGTGAACAACCAGCGGCAGAAGAGATCAGTAATTTCTGGAAGAAAATATTTGGAAAGCATGAGAATGAAATAAATAAGATATGGAATGAAGATAGTAAACAGAAGTGCATGGAAAAACTGCAGGAAGAACTACACAAGGAGTCCCAACTGAGAAATTTAAGAGAACTTCTAGACATGGGAATGAAAATAGAGAAACAAATTACTCCTATGGAAAAACCAAAAATAACAAGAGACAGGGTGAGAAAAGTTGTAACAGAGATGAAAAACAAGAAGGCAGCGGGACCCGACAACCTAAAACCAGAATTTTATATGGGCTTAGTAAAAAATGAAAGATGCTTAGAGAAAATTACACAGTGTTATGAAAAAGCACTAGAGAAGGAGGATAAACCAGAGGAGTGGAAAGCATCTAAAATAAAAACAATAGAGAAAAAGAGAAACCCCACAGTTAAGGATCTTAGACCAATAGCTCTGTCAAACATTTCATATAAAAATTTTATGTCTCTGTTAAAAGAAGATATTGAAAATCACCTAGAGATGAATAATGAAATCAGAGAAACACAAGCAGGCTTCACGAAAGGAGGGAGAGTGGAAGACAATTTGTTTATACTGCAATATTGTGTACAGGAAAGCTTAAAAATGAAGAAAGCACTGATAGTAACAGCTGTGGATTTTAGAACAGCATATGACTCAGTAAAAAGAGAAGCGTTAATTAAAGCATTGATGGAATACAAAGTACATCGAACAGTAATAGCTGCAATAAAAGAGATTTATAAAGATGATAAGATCATAATAGAAGTAGGAAAGGATGTGAACAAAGAGATAACAGTAACCAGTGGTATCAGGGAAGGATGTACGGGGTCGACAACGCTTTTCAAAATACTTACTTATATAATTATGAAAGAACTAGAAAGCAGAGGATGTGGTTTTGAAAATGAGCTATTTAGGATATGTACACTGTTCTATGCAGATGACGGGTTGCTGTTAAGTCCATCAGTGGAGGAAGCGGAAAGAAGCATAAGAATTCTAACGGAAGTCGGAGAAAAATGTGTCTTGGAAATAAACAAAGAAAAAGTGATGTAATAGTGTTTAAAATGACGGAAAAACCAGCAGAAATTGCTGGCATACAAGTAAAAGAAAATATACGTTACCTTGGTGTGATAATAGAAGATAAAAGGAACATGTTTAAAACTCACAAGCAGAAAATGATTGAAAATATGCAGAAAATGGCAAATATAGTATACCCAATTATAAGTAAGAGCAGCAATAAATTATTAATTGGAAAAACGTTTTGGAAAAGCATAGCACTCCCAGCAATACTGTATGCTAGTAACGTAATAAATATAACAAAGGGAGAGAGGAAAAAAATGCAGAAAATAGAAAATAGTGTGTGCAGACAGATTCTGGGAGCTCCAAGAAATGCAACAGTGTGCTCAATGAGAGGAGAAATAGGTATTTCTAATATGAAATCAAGAATTGTGGAAGGGAGGATAAAATATATAAGGAATATAAAGAAAGAGGAAACGAACTCTTGGAAAAAATATGGGCTGCAGTAAAAGAGGACCAGAAAAACCAGTGGAGAAAAATATCACTTCAGTATATGGAAGAAAGTGGAATATAAATTAGAAACCTGAAAAAGATTAAAGTAGTGGAAATAAAGCAAAGAATTAGAGAGAAAGATACAATAAAATGGAAAAAAGAGATGGAAAATAAAGAGTCATTAGTGATATACAGACAGTGGAAGGAAGAAATAAAAGAAGAACCATGTTATGATAACAGACCATCTTCAGTAATATGGTATAGAGCTAGAAGTAACTGCTTACCATTCCAGAACACAAAGAGGCACCAAGAACACACAATATGTAAGCTGCGCCAGGTAAAAGAAGAAAACCTGCCCCATTTTATACTATTTTGCCCTAGTTTACATGAAGTGAGAAACAGTATAGTAGAGCTACAGAGACCCAGAATAGAAGACGAAGAACTGGTGACTGGACAGTTTTTATTCCAGACAGAGAATATTGAAAATAAAGAAAACTACTGCATGATATGTGGAAAAAGAGAGAAAAGGAACTGAAGGAAAATAAAACAGAAACATAGAGAAGTGAAGAGGTGTGCCATTGGAAAGGCTATACACCTCGAACTAACCTGAACCTGAACCTTATATATAGTTTCGTTCATCTTCAGAAGATTATGTTCACCTTAAATGAGACTTTTTAAACTGGAGGGGTTAGATATAGCCTTCATTAACTACTTTACTACTATACCTAATATTTTGGTTCTATAGCAGGCTTCCTTGCACGTCTTTCTTAGCGATTTATTTGGCAGAATACATTTAAGTCTCTTGTATGTTATTTATAGACCTTTAGTGCTGATATAGTTGCATCAATAACAAAAGGATAATGAGGTGCAGTGTGAAGAATAAATCGCTAGGCAAGAGATACTGCAACATTCCCAAAATCACATCTAATCCAGTCCTTAAACTCGCCTTCACCGCTAAGCAGTACATCATTTGTTTATGTAATAACAAAAAAGTAGCACAATATGTACTGTAAAACTGCCCTGTACCCAGGCATTTTATAATGAATTCAATATTATGATGTCAGACGAATACAAGTTTTACAAAAATCTTTAGCCTTGTTTAAATATTTGGATACAGTCCCAGAAAACAGTCGATTTGAGAATAATTCTTGAAATATGTCATCTCAAGGCCTTACCGTACAAATTGTGTTATTTGATAAAAGGATTAATTTTCTTGGAATAAATAGTTTTCATTATTAGTATATATATATATATATATATATATATATATATATATATATATATATATATATATATATATATATATAATATTATTTACTCATTCGTAGTGTGGTAAGATATGTATTCCAAGCTGGCTAACAGTACCAGTGGCACGTTTTCTTTAGCTTATAAGTTTGCATGTTACACCTTATCATTGTACCCGCACAGCTCACACTCGTTTTCGTTTTCTTTTTTAAAGGCTCCAACATGCTTGCATGTGTCGGCCTTGGTCACCTAATGGCGGCTCTCCACGCTGCACGATCCATTGCAGCCTCCCTGTTCAGTCCCTTAACCCTAAGGTCACACTTAATGACCTCGTCCCATGTCTTTCTCAGTGTGCCCCTAATAACCCCACCCCCAATATTAACACTTCTCACCTTCCTCACCCAATTATCATCCCCCATCCTCTCCACATGTCCAAACCACCTCAATCTACCTCTCCTCATCACAACACCAATACACTCCAGTCCCATCCTACCTCAACTCTTCCATTGTAAACCCAGCCCCTCCAGGCCTTGGACGCAGGGACGCACTGCACATCCACCTAATCATTGTCATTTCTGTACGTCTGAGCCGGCGAATATCTTCCTCCTTCACTGCCCAGGTCTCACTGCCATACAGCATTACACTCCTAACACATGCTGCATATAAAGACCGCTTAGCACGTAGGGAGAGCCCTCTCAATGTCAGGAGAGGCAAGAGCTCCCTGAACTTCTTCCAACCACTTCTCACCCTAGCCACAGAGCCAGCTCCAGCCCCACTTCCAGCACACAACATGTCTCCCAAATAACAAAACTCTTCCACACACTCAAGAGATTCACCAGCAAGTTCAATCCTTTCACGTCTGACAATCTCCACCTGCTCACCCCGGCACGCCATACACATAAAATCAGCATTATCTCGCAGTCTACCTCTGATACCACTACATCTCTTATGCACCCATTTATCACGCACACCGCACAAGATGGAATTACTTCCCACGCCCTTGTGGCAAACTGCACATGGCCACTCTCCCTCGTCTTTGACAGTACCACCACCAACCCTAGATATCATCATTTTTGTTTTATCTGCATTTACCCTTAAACCCTTTTGCCCCATACCATCTCTCCATTTCCTAAACCTTTCCACCGCCTCCCTTTCATTCTCCGCAATCAACACCAAATCATCAGCATACAACAACTCCCACGGGAGTCCGTTTCTAAAGTCACATGAAAGGGCTTCAAGTACCATGATAAACAACATGGGACTCAAGACTGACCCCTGATGCACACCAACATTCACGGAAAACTCATCACTCAAATCTCCATTCACTCTCACCTGGGTGTGAGCACCCACATACATGGCCGTAACCACCCTAACCAGCCACTCCTCCAAGCCAAACTTTCTCATTGCCCACTTCACCACATCTCTAGGGACTCTTTCAAAGGCCTTTTCCAAATCAACAAAAACAAAATAAAGATCCCTTCTACCAATATATTTTTCCTGAAGCTGTCGAACAATGAATATGGCATCAGTGGTCCCCCTACCTGGCATAAACCCAAACTGCATCTCATCAATATTCACTCTTTCTCTAATCATACCTTCTAAAACTCTCTCCACTACCTTCATTATCTGATCTAAAAGCTATATACCTCTATAATTTCCTCTTTCCAGGGCATCACCCTTCCCTTTATACACATTTACAATTACACTCTTCAGCCAATCATCTGGGACAACACACTCATAAATAATCCTATTTATCAGGTCAGTGACTAAACTCACCCCTATATCGCCTGAGGCCTTCAACATTTCGGCAGTCAACCCAGACACACCTGCTGCCTTCCCCACCCTCATCCTGCCTATTGCCTCACTCACAGTAGCAGTATCAATCAAAGGCCAAGGGCCAGACACTGGATCTGCTGGCTCCAAACCTTCCCTGTCCCAGTCAAACTCCTCATTCAACAACGGGTTATAATGCTCTCTCCATGCATCTTTAATATCCTCACTGTTCACCACTACCCTTCCTTCATCATTCTTCACACACTGCTCACCTATGATATCCCGATTATCCCTCTTCACCTGACCTGCCACCCTAAATATATTTTTCCTTTCCCCATGATTTAGGTTATCAAGTAATTGTCTCTGTGACTCAGACTTTGCCCTGTATACCTCTCTTCTAGCCCTACGCTTGGCAGCCAAATATTCCTCTTTGCTACCTCCCTTCTTTCATTCCCGGAAAAGCCTTCTTTTCTCCTTAATTGCAGCTTCTACACCCTCATCCCACCACCAAGTTACTTTATGTCTTGGTGGTCCTCTTGTCAAGCCGCATGTTACATCAGTAACTCTCAAGAAATTGTTCTTGAGGGCTCTGTACTGTTCATTAGCAGTACAGAGCCCTCAAGAACAACAAATATTAGTAAAGCCTTTGATACCGTCCACCAACACAAACTAAGCACCTAAATACACAACACAAACATGGAGAACACCAAGCGCTGGCTTGCCTTTTACTTGCCTGGTAGACAAGCACCTGTTACATTCTCGGCCAACCCATCACCAACACGAAATTCCCCATCAGAGTTCCACAGCGCTAAGATCTCCCACCCACACTCTTCAACACATACATATATAATATTCCCCCACCCAACCACCCACATATATTGTCTCATATGCCGATGACATCACCACAACAAGCACAAACCACTCTGTAGACACAGCCTGTACACTGCAACAGGAGTACCTCAATACACTGCAGACACAGCCTGTACACTGCAACAGGACTACCTCAGCACACTGCTGACACAGCCTGTACACTGCAACAGGACTACCTCAACACACTGCAGACACAGCCTGTACACTGCAACAGGACTACCTCAACACACTGCAGACACTGCCTCTACACTGCAACAGGACTACCTCAACACACTGCAGACGCAGCCTGTACACTGCAACAGGACTACCTCAACACACTGCAGACACAGTCTGCACACTGCAACAGGACTAGCTCAACACACTGCAGACACAGCCTGTACACTGCAACAGAACTACCTCAACATACTGCAGACACAGCCTGTACACTGCAACAGGACTACATCAACACACTGCAGACACAGCCTATACACTGCAACAAGACTACCTCAACACACTGCAGACACTGCCTGTACACTGTAACGGGACTACCTTATCACACGGCAGACACAGCCTGTACACTGCAACAGGACTACCTCAACACACTGCAGACACAGCCTGTACACTGCAACAGGACTACCTCAACACACTGCAGACACAGCCTGTACACTGCAACAGGACTACCTCAACACACTGCAGACTTGAATTAAGGACAACAGGTTGAAAAATCACCCCAGCCAAATCCACCAGCACACTCGCCACCAGCTGTAAGCATGAACACAGGTACTCCCCCCAACATCACATTATTTAACAATGTACGTTTGCCACACACCGAACACTAACATTCTTAGAGAGACATAACATCGGACTCACCTTCAAGGACCATGTACTAGACAAGAGGCGGTGCACCCCCAGACTCAATGCACTCAGGCCAACTACAGGGCCAGACTTTGGACCACAAAAAGAAATACTCTGCTTACTCTAAAAAACAATATTTATATCAGTGATGATCTATGTTCCTCCCCCACCTCCCTCCCCAGCATAGGCTCCCATCCTATCTAACACCCACAACACTTTTGCAAGTCGTACAGGACAACGCCCTACGCATCACCACTGACTGCACCAAATCCACTTCCTTAGGTCACTTACCATCTGATATTAAACCCCTCCCAGTGAGAGACTACCTTCATATAAGGGGCACACAATTCTGTGCATTAGCCTGTTTCAGTACACAACACCTCTGCTGTTATATGACACACACACAACACACCTAGGCACATAAAACAATCACCATACAAACATTATCAAACCTTGTATTACAATATCCCACCTCCAGATATTCTAACACAGACAATGAAAAAACACCTATATATTATGTCTATCTATATATCTATCTATTGCCAGACACCTTAATCTCGTATGGGGTAGCCACAAACAAATCGTCTCCATATCACTTTGTCCCCAGCCATTTCACTGCCCTGCTCCCAGCTCACACTCTCGTCTCTCATATACCTCTCACTCCATCCCTCCATCTCATCCTTAGCCTCCTCTTCCCTCTCCCCCAGTCCAGCTCACTCACATACACTCTCACTTCATAATAATATACCACCTCCATCACAACACCATACTACCAGCCCCCCCCCCCCGTGTCTCTCGTTCTTCTCGTAAAAACAAACCCAAGTTACGACAAAGAATCGATCGTAAGTATGGTCGAGAATTTCACCCCTGGCTCGGAACCGTATCCTGGCTTGGACGGTGATTAATTTATTAAGTTTGGTTCGGCCATTCCAATGGTGAAAATGGCGATCTCAGTGGCAGAAAAAGACAAGGCCACAGCTCTTCATCTTTTCCTTTGCACTTCTTCGTGACTAGCACCAAATTCGAGCAATAATCTCTTGTTTCAGCCCAATATTCAAGATGGAAGGATGACAATTTTAGGCCAAGTTGGAGTGAACAGAGTGTAGAAACCTACATCCCCAAACGACAATGCTAGAGCTCTACATCTTTTCCATGGCACTTCTTTGTGACTAGCACCGAGTTCAAGCTTAGAACTCGTCTTTCGTTTCAATATTCAAGGTGGAGAGATATCAGTTTTAGGTTGAGTTAGAGAGATTATCTGACTCCAACGTCCCTCGACTCCATACACATCCCCCAAATTGAAGATGATGCATTTCAGACGACAACTTCAGCCTACAGTCCACCGGGTTGCTGATTTCAATTCTGTGTTCCATTTTTGCACTTTTTCTTATCCAGGAAAAGCTAGATTACGTTAGGTTTGTATTCATAGTACCAGGTTAGTTTAGTGTGTTAGTCAGCTAGTTTAATCTGTTATATATATATATATATATATATATATATATATATATATATATATATATATATATATATATATATCAGGTTATGCCACCCCTTGTGGGATTATGGCATCTGGCTACAGATAGACAGATAGATGTTAGTTTGTTAATCTGTTAGATTCAGTTTTGTTTCTTTTCTTAGTATCAGGTTATGTTAGTCTGTTAGTTGGTTATGTATCCCCGTCAGGGTAAGTAAGGTTTGTTTTCTCAGTATCAGGTTAAGTTAGTTTGTTGGCCAGTTAGGTTAGGTTTGTTTCTAGTATGAACTTAGGTTAGTTTGCTAGTCAGTTAGGTTAATCTGTTTTTTGACTAAGAGTTAAGCTCAGCACATTTTTTTTTTTTTTTACCACATCTCAGATAATTAGGTGTGTATGAACTTTTGTGGTGATAATAATTATAGTTCCCAATTAAAAGTGCCGATTCAGTGCCGATTCGGTAAATGACAGCTGATTCTGTAATTGGTCGCACTGTCATCCAGGATACTTGTATCTTGTGTCCTTCATCAGGTGGAAGTGTGGATAAATTTTATTTATATTATGTCCATTTATTTGTCTTATATACAAGTTGTACTATACTGACACGTTCCTTAATCTTCACACACACACACACACACACACACACACACACACACACACACACACACACACACTGCTTGCAAATATGAGAATAGCATTCACATACATAAATGAAGACATGCTAAGAAGGATAATAACATCATTCATTAGACCAACCTTGGAGTATGCATCATTAGTCTGGAGTCTTCATTTCAAAAAACACATAGACAAGATTGAAAAAGTTCAAAAGGCCGCTACAAGATGGATACCAAGCTTAAGGGACCTAAGATACGAAGAAAGACTAAATAAACTGAATCTACCAACACTACAGGAGAGAAGGAAAAGAGGTGACATGATAATTCTATATAAATGCATATCAGGGAAGGAGAAAATAGACATAAATGATTACTTAACATATGGAGAAGCATCAGCAAGAGGACACTGCAAAAAACTGCATAAGAAGAGAGGTGATAAAGACGTAAGGAAATTCAGTTTCCCAAACAGAGCAATTGATCAATGGAATGCACTACCGAATGAAATAGTGTGTGCCAAAACAATTCACAAATTTAAGGAAATGTACGATAAATATGGTTTAAGACACGGGACAGTACGAGCTTGACTCATTCCTGTAAAGATACAATAAGGTAAGGTAAGAACACACACACACACACACACACACACACACACACACACAGGGAGTCAACACACACACACACACACACGGAGTCAAGGAGAACAGACGTGCGCCGACAGCGCTCCATACCGAGCCTGCACGTCCACTGGCATTACCTAAATTAGTATCTTTATATGAGTCAAGCTCTGTACCAGGTTAGACTAAATGATTTTTTATTATTTAAAAAAAAAAAGTTTAAACAAGACTTGTTCAAACAGAAAAGAGAACCGAGTGGCGAAAGAATGCGCTCAGTCAGCTGAGGTTTGTTTAGACTACAACTGCCCCGGGGAATGTAAGTACTCTGTGCTTTTAGTATTGCAAAATGGACACATACTTTAGTAAAGCAAATTTGGAAAAGAAAAGGGATAAAGGTAGAAAGCAAGATGATGATTTCTACCAAGAACTGGTTGAAATGGAGACTCACAATAGACTGGTTGAACGTGTACACAAACTGGAGATGGCTTTCAAGAATGAAATTGATGAAATAAAGAAGCAGATGCACTTGCAAAAGGAAGAAATAGAAAAACTATGATGGGAGATCAACAAGAAAGACACAACCATCAGTGAACTAACAGTGGAATTGAGTACACTTAGGAAGAAAATGAGTGAAATGGCAAGTACAGTAGTCAATCACGAGAGTATTATGGAAGAGTTCAAAAATGATACAGAGACAATTAGGCATGTAAGCAGTCTGATAGACCAGAGCAGTGATATTGAGGAGAAGATAACACAGGTGAATGAAGCTGTGCAAAGCTACAAAAATGATGTGGAAACCACGTATGCTGAAATAGTGAAAGTAAAGAAAGACTTAGAAACAAGAGTAGAGGAAAAAAGCGTTAAAAAAGAAGTGAAAAGAATAATCCAAAGTTAGTCAGAGATTCAGTAGATATCAACAAATCTATAGTAATCACTGGTATAGAAGAGGAAGAAGTAAAAAACAGAATCACAAGAGACAAAAAGGAGATGGCAAATGTAATGAGCTTACTGAAAGAAGTATCAGAGGAAATCTGTAGTAAAGATATAGAGGAACACAAAAGGTTAGGGAAATACGAGAAAAGCGAGACAAGACCACTAAAGGTAACTTTCCAGAGTGTAAACACTGTGGAGGAGATACTATAAAATGCAAAGAATCTCATGGAAAATGAGGAGTTCAAAAATGTAGTGATAAAAAGATGCCTAACACAAGAGGAACTGGAATTACTGAAAGAGAAGAGGGAGGAAGCAAAAACAAAAAAATGAGGGAAGATCAGAAGAGAAGAACACATTTTTTTTACAAAGTAATAGGATTACAGGTACGAAAGTGGTACACAAACAGGAGGGAATAAAAAGGAGGAAGGTAGTAGAACCATGTCATGACAAGTATATAAACAAGATGATAAAGTTGATGTACTCAAATGTGGATGGAATGGTATCTAAATTACTAGAGAAGAATGATTATGTCAGAGAAAATTAACCACATATAATATGCCTAACTGAAACAAAATTAACACCAAGGATATCCAAAGACATACTAAACTTAGAGGAATACAATATATGGAGAAGAGACAGAAACTTAAAAAAAGGAGGAGGAATTATAATATTAACTAAGAAAACTCTAAAAGTCAATGAAATAAAACTAGATATACCATCACAAGTAGAACTGATTGCAGTAGAGATCAACACATCTGAAGGAAAAGTAATTGTAGCCAATTTGTACATGCCACCCAGATCAAACTCATGGGAAAGAGACAAATATGAGGACCTGGCAGAGAGTACAATTCAGAGTTTAAGATCATTACTACATAAAATGGAAGAGAAATCGGAAAGAATTATACTAACTGGAAATTTTAATACAAATGTAAATTGGAATACTCTGGATATAATTAGCCAAGAAAGCTGTTGGGACCAAAAGCTCCTGGATCTCGTGCAAGAGTTTTTCCTAACGCAACATGTGAGGGAAACCACCAGAAAAAGAGGACTCGATGTACCTTCAGTGCTAGATCTAATATTTACTAGGCAAGAAAATGATATTGACAGTTTAATATATCACCCTCCACTCGGCAAAAGCGACCATGCAATACTAAATTACAACTTCAAGATAGCATATGATATAGTTAACAGCAATGACAGTTACAAAAAGAGCCTAAACTATAAAAGGGGAAATTATCAAGACCTAATGAAGTATTTCTTAGAAGTTGATTGGGAAAATGAGCTTAGAGGACAAGATTTAAATGCTGTGAATTTTATGAAATAGGAGTCCAGAAGTACATCCCACAGCACAAAGAAGCAGATCAGAAAATACAGAAATGGTGCAATACAGAATGTAAAAAATCAAAAGAAAGAAGAGATTTGTTGTGGAATAGATACAGAAGACAAAATAGTGAAAGGGCATATAATAATTACAAACAGGCAAGAAACGATTATACAAGAAAAAGGAGGGAAGCCCAAAAACAGTTTGAGGAGGATATAATAAAGAAAAGTAGTGATCAACCAAAGCTATTTTACAGCTACATCAGAAGCAAAACCAAAGTAAAAGATATAATACAATCCATTACGGACGAGGGAATCACCTATACACAAGAGAAAGATATTTGTGAAGCACTAAATAAGAATTTCCAATTAGTTTTTACAGAAGAAAAAAATTTTGAGAGGGACTATGTGGAACATGCATGTCCACACATACTACCAGATATACAAATATCAGTAAAAGTAATACAGGAGGAGTTAAGTAAATTAGACAGAGGAAAAGCAAGTGGTCCTGATGAAATTTCATGTTGGGTACTACGAGAATGTGCAAAGGAGTTAAGTAAACCATTATTTTTAATTTTCAAGAAATCCTTGAGTCAAGGTAAACTACCTGATATTTGGAAGAAAGCAAATATTGTCCCCTTATTCAAGAAAGGGAATAGACAAAATCCACTCAACTACCGACGAGTATCACTGACCAGTGTTGTAAGCAAGGTATTAGAAAAGCTTATAAGAAAAGCTTGGGTAAATCATCTAGAAGAACACAGTATGATAACAGAAAGACAGTTTGGTTTCAGAAAAGGAAAATCATGTGTTACTAATCTGTTGAGCTACTATGACAGAGTAATAGACACAATACAGGAAAGAGAAGGATGGGTGGACAGTATCTAATTAGATTTGAAGAAAGCATTTGACACAGTACCACACCAAAGACTTTTATGGAAACTGTACCATCAAGGAGGAATTCGAGGCAAACTGTTTTGTTGGATGCAAGATTTTCTCATAAAAAGAGAAATGAGAACAGCACTACGGGGAAACTACACATCATGGAAAGAAGTGACTAGTGGAGTACCACAGGGTTCAGTGCTGGCACCAATCATGTTTTTAGTGCATATAAATGATATAAACAGTAACACTGGAAATGAAAGTTATCTGAATATGTTTGCAGATGATGCAAAAATACAAAGGAGAATTACTAACACAGACTCTTATAAAGAGCTACAAGAAGAATTAAATAAACTTCATGAATGGAGTAATACATGGCAAATGGAATTCAATGTGGACAAGTGTCATGTAATCAAGTTTGGTAAAAGTGGAAAAAGACCTGATTCGGATTATACGTTAGGAAATAAAACCCTGCACACATCAGAAAGTGAGAAGGACCTAGGTGTGATTATCAATAACAGGCAATCTCCGGCTGACCACGTCAGCGAGAAGGTACGGAACATGTATACACTGCTTGCAAATATGAGAATAGCATTTACATACATAAATGAAGACATGCTAAGAAGGATAATAACATCATTCATTAGACCAACCCTGGAGTATGCATCAGTAGTCTGGAGTCCTCATCTCAAAAAACACATAGACAAGATTGAAAAAGTTCAAAGGGCCGCTGCAAGATGGATACCAAGCTTAAGGGACCTAAGCTACAAAGAAAGACTAAATAAACTGAATCTACCAACACTACAGGAGAGAAGGAAAAGAGGTGACATGATAATTCTATATAAATGCATATCAGGGAAGGAGAAAATAGACATAAATGATTACTTAACATATAGGGAAGCATCAGCAAGAGGACACTGCAAAAAACTGCATAAGAAGAGAGGTGATAAAGACGTAAGGAAATTCAGTTTCCCAAACAGAGCAAATGATCAATGGAATGTACTACCGAATGAAACAGTGTGTGCCAAACAATTCACAAATTTAAGGATATGGACGATAAATATGGTTTAAGACACAGGACAGTACGAGCTTGACTCATTTCTGTAAACATACAATTAGGTAAGAACAATTAGGTAGGCAAGAACACACACACACACACACACACACACACACACACACACACACACACACACACACAGACAAAGATAAGGAGGGAAGCTCAGAGACAGTTTGAGGAGGACATTGTAAATAAAAATAGTGATCAACCTAAGCTTTTTTACAGCTACATCCGAAGTGAAATCAAAATTAAAGATAAAATACAGTCCATTATGGATAGGGGGATCACCTATCCACAAGAAAAAGAATTTTTTTTTGAAGTACTAAATAAAAACTTTCAGAGTTTAAAAAAGAAAGAAATTTTGATAGAGATGATATGGAATATGCATACCCACACGTATTACCTGACATACAAATACCAGAAAAGGAAGTACAGGAAGAGTTACGTAAACTGGACAAAAGAAAAGCAAATGGTCCTGACCGAATTTCAGGTTGGGTGTTACATGAATGTGCAGAAGAGCTAAGCAGACCATTGTATTTAATATTTAAGGAATCCTTAGGTCAAGGTAAACTACCTGACATTTGGAAGAAAGCAAACATTGTTCCCCTGTTCAAGAAAGGGAACAGACAGAATCCATTCATCTACCGACCAGTATCACTGACCAGTGTTGTATGTAAGATACTAGAAAAGCTGATAAGGGAAGTTTGGGTAAAACATCCAGAAGAACACGGTATGGTAGCAGAGAGGCAGTTCGGTTTTAGGAAGGGAAAATCATGTGTTACCAATCTTTTAAGCTATTATGATAGAGTTACAGAAACATTACAGAAAAGAGAAGGATGGGTGGACAGTATCTATTTAGATTTTAAGAAAGCATTTGACAGAGTACTGCACCAAAGACTTTTATGGAAACTGTACGATCAAGGAGGTATCCAAGGCAATCTCCACTGTTGGATGCAGGATTTTCTCAGAAAAAGGGAAATGAAAACAATATTAAGGGGAAATTACTCATCATGGAGGGAAGTGACCAGCGGAATGCCGTAGGGCTCAGTGCTGGCACCAATTATGTTTTTAGTATATATAAATGACATAGACAGTAACACTGGAAATGGAAGCCATCTAAATATGTTTGCAGATGATGCAAGAATTCAAAGGCAAATTACTAACACAGATTCTTACAAAGAGCTGCAAGAGGAATAGAACAAGCTACATGAATGGAGCAAAATGGCAAATGGAATTTAATGTTGATAAGTGTCATGTAGATAAATTTGGTAAAAATGAGAAAAGACCAGACTGGAATTATAAGTTAGCAAGATCAACTCTACACATATCAGAAAAGGAGAAGGACCTAGGAGTAATTATCAATAACCGACTATCTCCAAATGATCACATCAGTGAGAAGGTACGAAACATGTATTCACTGCTTGCTAATAAGAGAATAGCATTCACATATATAAATGAAGATATGCTGAGGAAGATAATAACATCATTCATCAGACCAACCTTGCAGTATGCATCAGTAGTCTGGAATCCTCATCTCAAAAAACACATAGATAAGATTGAAGAAGTACAAAGGGCCGCTACAAGGTGGTTACCAAGTTTAAGGGATCTAAACAATGGAGAAAGACTGGAAAGATTGAATCTACCAACGCTGCAGGAGAGAAGGTGAAGAGGAGACATGACTGCGCTTTTTACAGTAAATGCATCTCAGGGAAAACGAAAATAGACATAAATGATTATATATCATTTGGTGAAGCATCAGCAAGAAGACATTGCAAAAAGCTGCAAAAAAAGAGAGGTGATAAAGACGTAAGGAAATTCAGTTTCCCAAATAGGGCAATTGATCAGTGGAATGCACTACTGAATGAAGTAATGTGTGCCAAAACTATTCATAAATTCAAGGATGTGTATGATAAAAGTGGTTTAATACACGGGACAGTACGAGCCTGACACATTCCTGTAAAGATATAAATAGGTACGAACAATTAGGTATGAACACACACACACACACACACACACACACACACACACACACACACACACACACACACACACACACACGGGAGGAGTGATGATAGCAGTGAAGAACAACATAAATGTGGATATGGTGAAACTGGGAGCCGGTAGGGCTGAAGTGTTAAAGATGAAATTAGAAACTGGAGAGAATGGCAAGAAAGACATGGCAGTGGTATATGTTGCCCCTAAGACAAAAGCATGGAATGACGATGAATACCAGATGTTGTCAGACATGGTTAGCTATCTACAGAAAGTGACTGCGAAAGGCAACAACATAATTCTGATGAGTGATTTTAATTGTCAAGAGATGAACTGGGAGGAAAGGGACTCAGGAGGCAGTGAAGAATCGTGGGGCTCTATGCTGTTAAATATAGCAATGAATAATGTAATGACCCACTGGGTCAAAGAAGAGACAAGATTCAGAGGTGATGACACACCAGCAAGACTAGATTAACTGCTGACCAAAGAACCTGACGTAACTGATTCTTTGAAATATCTGTGTCCTACAGGAAAAAGGGATCATGTGGTCATTGAGTTCCAGATGATAAAAGGGAACGTGGTGACAAGAGATGTGCTTTATAGGCAGAGAAGATACAACTTTGGAAAAGCAAACTTTACAGGATTGAGGAAATTTATCGAAAATGCAGATTGGAGAAATTCAGAGAAACAAGAGAGATGCAGAAGTGGAATATCTTTCTAGACCTCAGTAATTCGGGAGTGGAAAAATATGTGCCAAGAGTAAGTGGGAAAGAGAATAGGAAAAAGGCTTGGTTAAACAGAAGGTGTAGGACAGCAAAAAAAGAGAGGGACGTGGCATGGAACAACTGGAGAAAGAGAGGTAATGACAGAACAAAGGAAGAACATAGAAGAGATAGAAATGAATATATAAGAATAAGTAGAGAGGAAGAAAGGAACTTTGATAAAGGTATTATTGACAAATCGAAGGAAGAACCCAAATTGTTTTATAGATTTGTCAATGCCAAATTGAAATAAAAGGAAGGCATCACCAAACTGAAAGTAGAAGGACAGGTCTATAAAGATGCAGCAATGCAACTGAAAAAATGAACAAATGTTCCAATCGGTTTTTCCTAAAGAATGGGATTTTGAAGAATGGGAGAAAGTGACTATAAATATAGTGATAAAATATGTAAAACTGGAAGTACTGGAAGTGTATAAATTACTGGAAAGCCCCAGGACCAGATGGAATCTCTAACTGGGTACTGAAGGACTGCAGAGAACACCTGGTGGATAATATGCACGGTTTAATTGTGTTTTCTCTGGAAAAAGGGAAAGTGCCTCGGGAATGGAAGAAGACCAATGTGGTACCAGTTTATAAGGGAGGAAACAAGGAAAAAACCCTGAATTATAGACCAGTGTCCCTGACCAGCATGGTCGCAAAATTGTGCGAGAGAATCCTGGAAGACAGCTGGATAAAATATCTGGATATGAACATTTTGGCAGAAAGTCAGTTTGGATTCAGAAGTGGAAGGTCATTATCCAACTTGTTGAGCATTACTCAAGACCAACTGACGTGCTGCAGCAGAGAGACAATTGAGTGGATTGTGAGTATTTAGATCTGGAGAAAGCCTTTGACAAGGTACCCCACAAGTGACTAATGTGGAAATTGGAGCACATAAGAGGACTGAAGGTAAGGCAACATTCAGACTATGCAGTACAATTTTGGTGTACTTACTATGGAATGGATATTAACTCGTTAGAAAATGTACAGAGAAGAATGACAAAAATGATATATGATTTTCGGAACCTGTCATATGAAGACAGACTGAAAAGACTAAGAGTGCACTTGCTAGAGAGGCTTAGAGTAAGAGACTTAATTGAGGTGTTTAAGTGGATGAAGGGTATAAATAAGGCAGATATTAGCAAGGTACTTAACTCACCCCATCCCGACCAATTTTTCATCCCTGAGTCCCCCCAATCCCGACCAATTTTGGAAAAAAAATATTGGGGGGCTCAAACCTCCGCTTTTGGTGAGAAACATCCAAAATTCATAGAGAAATCGCTCACCTGAGGTTTAAAATACTCGATGCAGGTAGCAGTATCCCTTACCTTACTGTGTTTTCTATCAGGCTGTTTCCAAAGAAAACGAGTTCTATGGGAGGGTAACTATTCCACACCAATCATAAATGGCAGTTATTTATTTATTTGATATGAATTATATGTAGTACGAGAGTATATTCGTTTTCACACAGTAATATAGGCAGTATAAGCATTGTTTCACTCACCAAACACATCAACATACCTCACATACCTGATCATCATTTCTGACTGTTTCTTCCTCTAATGCTACGTAAACTTAGTCCTCCACATTTTCATTGATTGAGGAATCACTCTGGCCCTGAATTTCGTACTGTGGCATGACATGTCCTTACTGGCCAGGTCACTGGTAACAGGTGCTGAGACAATGGCGTGCCGGGAGGGGAGGTCATGCTGAGTAAGGCATCGTCCCTGCCTGGCATCTTGTAAAGGAAAGTGTCCCGTGTATATGTACCAAAAATCATGCGCAAAAATTGAAAATTGTGCAAAATAGGGATCTTGCAATTGATGTGCATTTCTATACATCAACAGGACTAACAGTGACAAAACATGTAGACGTATATATACATCAATGGGACGTGGTGGGTTAAAGTGAGTATACAGGATAGAACTAGAAGTAATGGTGTCAAACTAGAAAAATTCCATTTCAGTAAGGAAATAGGTAGAAACTGGTTTGGTAATAGAGCAGTAGATGAAGAGAAGTGGAGGAACGATTGGGTAAATATAAATTGGAGCAGATAGGGGACGTGGAAGGTGTGTGCAAGATATTCACAGAAGAAATATGTGCAGCATGTGATGTGGTGTGTGAGGTGAAGAGAAGACAGAAAGGGGTGCAAGGAACAGCATGGTGGAATGAAGAGGCGAGACAGGCTGTGGCACAAAAAAAGAAAGCATACAATGAATGGATGAGAAATAGGGGCGTGGAAGAAGTTGAGAGGCGGAAAAGAGAGTTATATGTAGAAAGGAAGAGAGAGTTGAAAAGATTAGTAAGAGACAGCAAGAAGAGAGTGAATGAGGAATTTGGAAGGAATTTGGGTGTAAAATGGAGGGACCGTAAGAAAATGTTCTGGAAAGAGGTGAAAAGAGTAAGACAGGGTACCAGTGAAGTTAGTAGGGAAGTGAAAAATAAAAATGGTAGATTACTAGTGGAGAAGGAAGAAAAAGTGAGCAGATGGAGAGAACACTTTAAGGAATTGTTGAACATAGAGAATGAAAATAATGCGAGTAATGCGCATTACGGAGGTTATTCTCTCGGGCATGGAAGCATACATTTCTTTCTCATATCCTTTGACTAACGCAAGAAAGCCTTGGTTTAATCACTCTTGTTATAATGCTGTCCGCAACAAGGAGAGGGCCTACAAAAGGTACCAGAGCCAACCCACCCCTGAATCACATCATCTTTACGTTTCTGCCCGGAATCGTGCTAAGTCTGTTCTTCGCTCTACTAAAAATAATTTCATTCGTACTAAATGCTCTCAACTCTCCAACTCGAATTCTTCCCGCTCTTTCTGGCACCTTGCCAAAAACCTTTCTAACAACTTTACCTCATCATCCTTCCCTCCTCTTTTCTACTCTGATGGTTCTGTAGCTATTTCTTCTACTGATAAAGCAGATCTCTTTGCACAGACTTTCTCCTCCAATTCCACCTTAGATGATTCCAGTGCTGTTCCTCCATCACTTCCCCCCTCTGACTTCCTCATGGCTGATATCAAAATTTCTTCAGCTATTGTATTTTCCGCCATCACTGGCCTCAGTACTAACAAGGCATACGGGCCTAATGAAGTCCCTCCTGTTGTTCTCAAGAACTGTGCTTCTGTGCTTACACCCTGCCTAGGCAAACTCTTTCGCCTTTGTCTGTCAACTTGTACCTTTCCTTCTTGCTGGAAGTTTGCTCTCATTCAGCCAGTCCCAAAGAAGGGTGACCACTCCCAACCCTCCAACTATCGTCCAATTGCTTTAACGTCCTGTATTTCAAAAGTTTTCGAGTCAATTCTCAATAGAAAAATTTTAAGGCATCTTTCCTATCACAACCTTCTTTCCGATCGTCAGTACGGGTTCTGTCAGGGACGCTCCACTGGCAATCTTCTCACCTACCTTTCAGACTTCTGGTCATCCTCCTTTTGGGACTTTGGCAAAAGCTTTGCCATTGCACTTGATATCTCAAAGGCTTTCGATCGAGTCTGGCATAAATCTTTAATTTCCAAACTGCCCTCCTACAGTTTCTATCCTTCTATCTGTGCCTTCATTGCTAGCTTCCTTTCTGGTCGTTCTATAGCCGCTGTTGTAGACGGCCATCGTTCTTCTAGATATATCAATAGTGGTGTTCCTCAGGGCTCTGCCCTATCACCAACTCTCTTCCTTTCATTCATCAATGATCTTCTAAGCTGTACATCTAACCCTATCCACTCATACGCTGATGACTCCATCCTTCACCTTTCCATTCGGTTCCCGCAACGCCCATCTCAACAGTTACTTCAACAAACAAGGGATGAGGCTATGGCACACCTAATGTCTGACTTGGCTCGTATCTCTAACTGGGGTAAAAATAATCTGGTTGTTTTTAATGCATCTAAGACTCAGTTCTTACACCTATCAACCCAACAAAATCTTCCACAGGTATACCCATGAATGTTTAATAATATTCAGCTTAATCCTGCATCATCGTTGAACATGCTTGGGGTTTCATTTACTCGGGAATTATCTTGGAAAGATCATGTTACATCTCTTGTAAAATCTGCTTCCAAGAGATTAGGTGTGCTAAGCCGACTCTGCTCTTTCTTTACCCCTGCACAATTGTTGACTCTATACAGAGGTTTTATCTGCCCCTGTGTGGAGTACAACTCTCATGTGTGGGGAGGCTCCCCACATACAGCTCTTCTCAATAGGGTGGAGTCAAAGGCTTTTCGTCTCATTAACTCACCTCCTCTTACTGACTCCCTTCAACCTCTGTCTCTTCGCCGCACTGTTGCATCTTTATCTCTTTTCTATCGCTACTTTAATGGTCACTGCTCCTCTGAACTGTCTGCTTGCATTCCTCCACTTCTACGACGGGTGCGTAGCACCCGTCTGGCAGCAAAGTCTCATCCCTTTTCTGTCCAACTCTCTAATGCAAGAGTTAACCGTTACTCCCAGTCTTTCATTTATGCAACAGGTCAACTCTGGAACTGTCTCCCTCTGTCTGTATTTCCTGCTGCCTATGATCTCCAGTCTTTCAAACGCAGTGTGTCCAGGCATCTCAAAATGATCGGATCGCGAATTTGGCTCTCTATTGTATTTTGTTTTTCTCTTGGAGGGAACTGTTACTGCGGGCTCATGGCCTTTGTTTCCTTCTTCCTTGAATAAAAAAAAAAAATCAGTAGGATAGAAGTTGTGTAAACAATGAAGAAAGTCAAATTGGGGAAAGCCCCAGGAATTGATGGAGTGTCGTGAAATGCTGAAGCATGGGGGAGAAATAGTAGTAAAATGGATGTGAAAGATGTGCAGATTGGCTTGGGAGGAAGGTAGAGTCCCGGAGGATTGGAAGTCAGGTATAATTATTCCGTTGTACAAAAAAAAAAAAAAATGAGGAAAAGAAGTGTGAGGTAATCATAGGGGCATTTGTCTCCTTAGTGTAATAGGAAATGTGTAAGGTAGGATACATATTGACAGAGTTAGGGAAATAACAGAGGAATTAGATGGAGAAGAACAGGGAGGCTTTAGGAAGGGAAGAGGTTGTGTAGATCAGATATTCATTCTTACATCTTTAGTGGAAAAGTTTCTAGAGAAGGGAAAGAAGTTGTATGCGGCCTTCATGGATTTGGAGAAAGCATATGACAGGGTGGATAGACATGGATTGTGCAAAGTATTAAGAATATATGGAGTAGATGGGAAGTTGTTGAATGCTGTGAAGAATATATATGATGGTGCTAAGGCTGCAGTGAGTGTGGATGGTGAACTGAGTGAAATTTTCTCTTTGAAGGTTGGGTTGAAACAGGGTTGTGTCATGTCTCCATGGTTGTTCAATCTGTACATGGATGGAGTAATAAAAGAGATACAAGGTAGGGCAGTGGATGTTGGAGTGGCCCTGGTGAGAGAGGGTAGTGTTTGGAAACTCCCTGAACTGTTGTTTGCAGATGATGCTGTGTTGTTGAGTGAAGACGAAGGGGAGCTGTAAGGCTTGGTGGATGAGTTTGGGAGACTGTGCAAGAAACGGAATCTAGAGGTGAATGTAGAGAAGAGTAAAGTGATGGTCTTTGCGAGAGGTGAAGTCACTGCATGTACAGTGAGGTTGGATGGTAAGGATATGGAAAATGTGAGTGCGTTTAAGTACTTGAGGAGTGTGATGAGTAAGGATAGGAGTTTGGAGGATGAAGTGCTTGAAAGGGCACAACAAGGAAGAAAGGTTGCTGGTTCCTTGAAAGCAATGATAAGGAACAGGGAAGTGAGCATGGAAGTGAAAAAGTTGCTATGTGACAGTATTGTGATACCAACTCTAACGTATGGAAGTGAAGCTTTTACGTTGTTGGAAGGACACAAGAGAGAAGTGGAAATGAGTTACTTAAGAGGAGCCCGTGAAGTTGCATGGAGAGACAGGCTGACATGAGGATATAAAGAAGCGTTGTGGTGTGATAGGAAGCGTTAGTAGGAACACACTGACGTGGTTTGGCTATGTGGAGAGGATGGAGAGTGAGAGCTTGACGAGGAGAGTGTATGTGAGGTGGAGGGGGGAGAGAGAGGGGGAGGCCGAGAATGAGATGGAGGGATGAAGTGGAGAGGCTTATGAGAGAGGGGGTTGTGAGTTGGGAGCAGGGCAGTGAAATGGCAGGGGACAGGGCGACGGGGAGGCGATATGTTTGTGGCCACCCCGTACGGGATTGAGGCGTCTGGCAATAGATGGATAGATAGACGAATGGAATAAGTTCCTAGTAAAGTAGTTGCTGCCTCTTCCATGGAGAGTTTCAAGCATAGGCTAAATAAGGATATGGCAAATAAAGGGTGGGTATAGAAAAAAAAAAAATCTTATAACCAATACTAATTCATACTTTTTCCTTTTCAGGTTACACTACGATAGTCTCTATTCTCCTTTCACACTTTCCTATAAAATTCTCACGCCAGTTTTTCTATACTGCGTGGTGTTCTTTCCGACTTTTTCCTGTCGGCTTCGGCTGGAGGGTTTGGAGGGCGGGGGAGAGCCTTCTTTGCTATCCTTATCTCCTTCTAGTAGTTCAGTTACTCTTCTAGGAGCTACCTAGCATGGGCTAACAAGCCTACTGCAGTTATTCTCTCTTCTTACGTTCTTATGTACAGTGTGCTGAGGTAGTCCTGTTGCAGTGTATAGGCTGTGTCTGCAGTGTGTTGAGGTAGTCCTGTTGCAGTGTACAGGCTGTGTCTGCAGTGTGTTGAGGTAGTCCTGTTGCAGTGTACAGGCTGTGTCTGCAGTGTGTTGAGGTAGTCCTGTTGCAGTGTACAGGCTGTGTCTGCAGGGTGGTTTGTGTTTGTTGTGGTGATGTTATGTAACATGTGCTTGTCTACCAGGCAAGTAAACGGCAAGCCAGCGCTTGATGTTCTCCGTGTTTGTGTCGTGTATTTAGGTGACTAGTTTGTGTTGGGGGAAGGCATTAAAGGCTTTACTATTGTTGTGAGTAGTGTGTGCTGCGCGGGTGGATTGATAAGGTGTAACGTGCAAACAAACTTAGCAGCTAAAGAAAACGTGTTACTAGTATTTTTGGCCAGCTTGCAATACACAACTTACCACACAACGAGTGAGAGAGAGAGAGAGAGAGAGAGAGAGAGAGAGAGAGAGAGAGAGAAGGCCATTTCGAAAAATAAAATTATTGATATAATCCAAAAAAATAATAAAATGATAACCCATATTTATAAAGATTCTGCCTAAGTGTCAGAGGAAAGCAAGTATTTTTCACGAATAAATCGCATGTCGGTTGGTTTCTGGAAATGTATGCAAATATTTAGACAAGGCTGAAATGTTTTTGTTGATTATGGATTTCCCAGACGAATTAATATTTACTACATTATTAAAGACCGGAGTACAGGGCAGTTGTACAGTATATATTGTGCTACGTTTTGTTATTACATAAACAAATGCTGTACCGCTGAGCTGTGATAGCGAGTGTAAGGATTGGATTAGAAGTGATTCTGAAAATGTTGCAGTATCTCTTGCCTGGCGATTTATCTTTCACACTGCACCTCATTATCATTTTGTCATTGATGCAACTATATCAGCACTAAAGGTTTTTAAATAACATACAAGAGACTTAAATTTATTAGGTCAAATAAATAGCTAAGAAAGACGTGCAAGGAAGTCTGCTATAGAACACAAATATTAGGTATAGTAGTAAAGTGGTTAATGAAGGCTATATCTAACCCCTCCAGTTTAAAAAGTCTCATTTAAGGTGAATATAATCGTCTGGAGATGAACGAAATTATATATAAAGTGCGTCACAAGATTATATGAATTTTTGTAAAAGAAAATGGGATTACGTATTTATAACAGAAAACCACATATTTTAAGGATCAACTAAACTAACGATGGACTTTTTTCTTTATTCATAGTGGCACGGTCGTGTTCATAGTGGCATGGTCGTGTTACCTCTTCATTAGCAATTTATTTACCGTAATTAAACTTAGCACTCTTTAACATACTACAGTACTTACCGTTTTAACATCGACAGTCAGCATCAGATATATACAGGATAAAAGGTTGTTGGCGTGTAGAGCGCAGAATAAATCAATGA
>NC_137044.1:28225345-28257845 GCF_032717465.1 Coenobita brevimanus
AGGGGTGAAATTCTCGACCATACTTACGATCGATTCTTTGTCGTAACTTGGGTTTGTTTTTACAGGAAGAACGAGAGACACTGGGGGGGAGGGGGCTGGTAGTATGGTGCTGTGATCGAGGTGGTATATTATTATGTTGTGATGGTGTAGGTGTTTTTTCACTGTCGGTGTTAGAATATCTGGAGGTGGGATATTGTTATAGAAGGTTTGATGATGTTTGTATGGTGATTGTTTTATGTGTCTAGGTGTGTTGTGTGTGTGTCATATAACAGCAGAGGTGTTGCATACTGGAACAGGCTAATGCATAGAATTGTGTGTCCCTCACATGCAGGTAGTTTCTCACCTGGAAGGATTTAATATCAGACGGCAAGTGACCTAAGGAAGTGGATTTGGTGCAGTCAGTAGTCATGCTTAGGGCGTTGTTCTGTACGATTTGGAAAGGCGTTGTGAGTGTTAGATAGGATGGGAGCCTATGCTGGGGGTGGAGGGAAGACTATAGATAATCAATGATATATATATTGTTTTTTACAGTACAGAGAATGCTTACTTTTGCGACCCAAAATCTGGCCCTGTAGTTGGCCTGAGTGCATTGAGTCTGGGGGTGCACCGCCGCTAGTCTAATACATGGACCTTGAAGGTGAGTCCGATGTTATGTCTCTCCAAGAATGTTAGTGTAAGGTGTGTGGCATACGTACATTGTTAAATAATGTCATGTTGGGGGGAGTACCTGTGTTCATGCTTACAGCTGGTGGCGAGTGTGCTGGTGGATTTGGCTGGGGTGATATTCAACCTGTTGTCCTTAACCCAAGCCTGCATTGTGTTGAGGTAGTCCTGTTGCAGTGTACAGGCTGTGTCTGCAGTGTGTTGAGGTAGTCCTGTTGCAGTGTACAGGCTGTGTCTGCAGTGTGTTGAGGTAGTCCTGTTGCAGTGTACAGGCTGTGTCTGCAGTGTGCTGAGGTAGTCCTGTTCCAGTGTACAGGTTGTGTCTGTAGTATATGTAGTCCTGTTGCAGTGTACAGGCTGTGTCTGCAGTGTGTTGAGGTAGTCCTGTTGCAGTGTACAGGCTGTGTCTGCAGTGTGTTGAGGTAGTCCTGTTGCAGTGTACAGGCTGTGTCTGCAGTGTGTTGAGGTAGTCCTGTTGCAGTGTACAGGCTGTGTCTGCAGTGTGTTGAGGTAGTCCTGTTGCAGTGTACAGGCTGTGTCTGCAGGGTGGTTTGTGCTTGTTGTGGCGATTTCATCTGCATGAGACAATATATGTGGGTGGTTGGGGTGGGGGAATATTATATATGTATAGGTTGAAGAGTGTGGGTGGGAGATCTGAGCGCTGTGCAACTCTGATGGGGAAATTTCGTGTTGGTGATGGGTTGGCCAAGAATATAACATGTGCTTGTCTACCAGGCAAGTAAAAGGCAAGCCAGCTCTTGGTGTTCTCCATGTTTGTGTTCTGTATTTATAGTAGGACTCGCCTACGTTTGCGGCTGTGGTGTGGCCCGCACCTGTGTACACTGTTGCCACGTTTTCTAGACCGTTATCTCTCTCTCTCTCTCTCTCTCTCTCCTGGCGGGAAATGTGAGCCACCCTGAGTACTTTTGATTCTTTTATAAGTTATTTATAATTGTGCTTTCATTTGTTAATTTGGTTTTATGTTTGGTGATGCCGACAATGCATTCAATGCATGCCCCTTTCCTGCCTCTCTCTCTCTCTCTCTCACCGACTGGGTGTGGAAGTGTTGCCGCTCGCGAGTGAATATATTTTTTTTTTTTTTTACTTCGATATTGGCATATGCCTACTATTTTGTCCTACATATTAGCTTATGATTATAAATGTGATTATTCCTCGTCCTTAAAATTATGGTAAAAGCCAGTAAATGTGAGCATTTTTCCTTAGCAACACGTGTACAAGCTATGGTTGGGTCTACGGAGGTGTATGTACTTTACCTTAGGCCAGATGGGTGTGTAAGTGTTGCCACTCACAAGAATTACATGAATTATTTCTTTTACTTTGGATATTGGCATATTTCTTCTTTTTTCAGGCTCATTATCTTATATCCATAACTGTGATATTATTACCCACCCTAAAACTACGCTAAAAACCATTAAAAGTGACTACAATTTCTTTTAGCAACACTGTACAATATGTATGCCATGTTTCTGTGTTACTGTATAAATATTTTATGCATAATAAGATTAATGTTGATTCATCCATCAAAATACACAAGTGTAAGCTTTATTCATCTGAATTTATCGAATTTGTGATGCCTTGTACATAAATAGCTTCCGTTTCACATCGCAAGTTGGGGAAACGTGGCGACATTGTACACAGGTGCGGACCACACCACAGCCGCAAACGTGCGCGAGTCCTACTATAGGTGATTAGTTTGCGTTGGGCGACGGCATCAAAGGCTTTGCTAATATTTGTTGTTGTGAGTAGACTGCGTTGTGCGGGTAGAATGATAAGGTGTAACGTGCAAACTTAGTAGGTAAAGAAAACGTGTTACTAGTATTGTTGGCCACCTTGTAATACATACGGTAGGTAGTCTACGTATACACAACGAGCGATTAAAAAAAAAAAAAAAATCAAATTAATAGAGATGAATATTCTGATACTATCCAAAAAATTAACCGTTTTTAACAGGAAATATCAATTAATAGAGTACAATCCACGAGATGAAAACTTTAATATTTCAAGTAAACATCATAAATTGACTGTTTTCTGGAGGTGTATGCAAATATTTAAACAAAACCGAAAGATTTTTGTAAAATTTGTACTCGCCTGACGAAGAAATATTTAATACATTATATTAGACCAGAGTACATGGCTGTAGTACAGTATATATTGTGCTACTTTTTGTTATTACATAAACAAATGCTGTACTGCTGAGCTATGAAGGTGAGTTTAAGGACTGGATTAGAAGTGATTTTGAGAATGTTGCAGTATCTCTTGCCTGGCGATTTATCTTTCACACTGCACCTCATTATCCATTTGTTATTGATGCAACTATATCAGCACTAAAGGTCTATAAATAACAAACAAGAGACTTAAGTGTATTCTGCCAAATAAACCGCTAAGAAAGAGGTCCAAGGCAGGTATATAACCAAAATATTAGGTATAGTAGTAAAGTGGTTAATGAAGGCTATATCTAACCTCTCCAGTTTAAAAAGTCTCATTTAAGGTGAATATAATCGTCTGGAGACTGACGAAATTATATATAAAGTACGTCACTAGATTATATGAATTTTTTAAAGAAAATGGGATTACGTGTTTATAACAGAAAACCAATATTTTAAGGGTTGACGAAGCTAAAGATGTTTTTTTTTTTTTCTTAGTGGCATGGTTGTGTTACCTTTCCATTAACAATTTATTTAGTATAATTAAACTTAGCTTTCAATAACATACTATCAAAATTCTTAAGGAAACAGGACCATCTTACTTTTCAATACTTTTTTTTCCAAGCTCTTCTTGAGAATTTTAAGTATTTTCTCATGACGAGTTTAAGTTTCAGTATCTTCTCCGGCTTATAAAAGTGGTGCAAAGCGTTTTTAAGGCTTCCTTTGTTGTAAAAGTTCGAGGTACCTTTCTCAGCAATAAATATTATAAGACACTCCCTGACGACCTTTCACAACAGTGCTCGCTCTCCTCCGGACACATAGCTTGGCTGTATGTACAAACTCTTGAACAGCTTCAGTGTCATAACTCCTTGCATTAATTTAATACAAGTGTAATGCTGGGTAGAATTAGGCTCGACTTCTCGTTCCTATTTCACCCAACGTGGAGCGGGGTCCTCTTTCAAGACCGGAGCTAGTGCAATAAAGAGAGGCAGGACACAAAAACTCTCGGCAACACCGTACACGTATATTACCAGTCAGACACAGGACAATTCAGCAGATATTACAACACAATATAGAGCAATATAAAACCTTATCTAGGATATGTGTATCTCGCAGGATACTTGCTTTCTTGATACTAATGACAACACAACAATCCTAGTGTATCAGGAATGCAGTAAATACAAGTGCGCACAGAGCGCTGAGGGGGGGGAAAGGAGGGTTGCGACTCACTAGGAGGAGATAGGGGAGGTGCGGAGAATGACTTAAAATGGCGAGGAAAAAGTTATGGTAATATTGGAAGATGACAGATATTAGCAGGGGAGTTTATATGGTTTCCGCTAGTTAAGATACTTTGGCAAATGACTCTGATCCTTGATTTACACTTACTTTAGTTTTAGGAGCGAGAGCGAGTAATAGAGAAGATTTTATGGGTAGCGTGAGGAGGGAAGGAATATTATTAATACTTCCTTTCTCGATATTCTTTCGCCGTAATGGGGGTATATCTTTTTAGGCACAGGCTTATTAATTACATATATGTCAGAAAGGTCCTCCGGATAGAGTCCACAGAATCTCGCTTCACAGCGTGGGGAAAGATGGAATACTCTTAATACTACTTTCACAATATTACTTCGCGGCTAGCCAATAGATCTTGTTTCAGCGTGGGGAGAGATAGAACACTATTACATTCCTTTCTCACAGTCTTCCTTCACAGTAATGGGGGTATGTCTTTATAGATATCCGGGGTGGCACTCGCACATATAGTCACTCAGATTCTTAGTCCACATTCTCGACCTTTAACTTCTCATTGTGATCTGATTTACCCCGATATGCATTACATGGATTCACTGCACAATACTTATTCTAGGAGAGAGTCACACTTAACCTAAATCACTTATGTTACATTATCACCCGTATTTTCTTGGGGAGAAAGACAGGAGCAACGACATTGGTGATCCGGCTGAGCTAGGGGTAACGTCAAGGCAGGGCGAGCCGAGAGGGCACAGAGTGGCTCGCAAGTGCGTCCTCTCGTGTTCGGGACTCCCTGTGGATTCCGGACTGGGCTCCGGCGTGTGGCCCTTGGGACTGGGGCCAAATAGCTCCAGGAACCTCTGTGTCAGGTCCCGGCTCGTGGGGGTGTGGAGAGGTCTCGCCCGGGTGTTCTGGGGAGGACCGAGAGAGACGGTGGGCTGTGGTCTCCAACATCTAGAGGCGCCGTCAGGGGAGGACTGCGGCAGCGACTTTCACTGGGGCCCGACAGGTGCGTCTGCTCTAGAGCCAGGCGTAAAGAACAGAGACCGGGGGAGGCGAGGAGGCATGTCCGGGATGTTCTGGGACAGAGAGCCTGGATTTCAATCTCCGGCCGTGGAGACGTCCCTCTCCTTTGCACGCCCTCGGAGCGACAGTAGATCATCTCACGAGGCTGGGAGCGACCATAGATCGTCTCTACCTGGACACTGGGGGAGCGACCATTGATCGTCTCTACCCGGACATTGTGGGAGCGACCATTGATCGTCTCTACCGGAATACTAAGGGAGCGACCATTGATCGTCTCTACCTGGACACTGTGGGAGCGACCATTGATCGTCTCTACTGGAACACTAAGGGAGCGACCATTGATCGTCTCTACCTGGACACTGTGGGAGCGACCATTGATCGTCTCTACCGGAACACTAAGGGAGCGACCATTGATCGTCTCTACCTAGACACTGTGGGAGCGACCATTGATCGTCTCTACCGGAACACTAAGGGAGCGACCATTGATCGTCTCTACCTGGACACTGTGGGAGCGACCATTGATCGTCTCTACCGGAACACTAAGGGAGCGACCATTGATCGTCTCTACCTGGACACTGTGGGAGCGACCATTGATCGTCTCTACCGGAACACTAAGGGAGCGACCATTGATCGTCTCTACCGGAACACTAAGGGAGCGACCATTGATCGTCTCTACCGGAACACTAAGGGAGCGACCATTGATCGTCTCTACCGGAACACTAAGGGAGCGACCATTGATCGTCTCTACCTGGACACTGTGGGAGCGACCTTGATCGTCTCCACCGGAACACTAAGGGAGCTACCATTGATCGTCTCTACCTGAACACTGCGGGAGCGAACATTGATCATCTCTACCGAAACACTTTGGGAGCGACCATAGATCGTCTCTACCAGAGGGGCGCAGTCTGGAGTTTGAGTTCTAACTCCACCCCTAGCTAACTCAGTGATTCCGCCACACGAAGGTAGTATCCTTCGCCTACGGTGGCGGCGGCGTGGTGGCTGCATGTCAGAGGGGCGCACGGCCCGGGCTGACATGCACCGCTGTTGCCCAGAGTGGTGGTGGCTGGTGGCGGCTACCCCGTGGGGTCCGTGTGGGGGTGTCGGCATGTTTGTGGGCAAACTCTGTTGTTCCTGGTTCGCCCTGTCATCGGGGATACTATGGTATTCTTCGGGAGCACTGTTAAAGCCACGCATTTCACCACCCTGTTCTTGTAAAGTCACGTCCCCGTGGCTGGAGGTGGAACGTTAGTGTGTTGGGAGTGGTGTAGACGGGCTGGAGGTGTCGCAGTGTGTTCTGTCAGGCGACAGTGTAGGAATTCTCCTCTTGTGCTGGGTCGTAGGTGAGGAAGAGTGTGGAGGGGGCGGTGGTAGACTGGAGGATGTTTAACAGGTGGTGTGGCCCACATGGAGCCAGTGGTTCCTGCTAAGGGTAGGCGCCCATATGGCCCGCTTGATCCTCATGTTGCTTGGTGTGGCTGTCGGTGTGGTTGGGGGTTGAATGCTGGATACTGTGGGTGAAGGCCGGGTTTTGTGTCATGGTAATGCGGCGTTGAGTCTCTGGGGAGCACAGGTAGAGGGGATTTGGGCCTGATGTAGCTTGATGGTGTGTGTATCCGGTGGGTGGGCATGAGAGTCGGCCGGAGGGGGTGGTGGTGGTGGTTCTGAGTGAGAGTGAGGTGTCGACGTATGAATGCTGGGTGGGCGGGGTCGGTTAGCACGGGCTGTCGTGCGCGTTGGGGGCGCGGGAGAAGGTGAGAACGTCAGAGTGGGCATGCGTACATGTGGAGGGGAGAGGGCGGTGGTAGTGGGTTGTCCTGCGGGGGTGGCGGGGTGGGCGAGGCATGTGGGCTTGGGTGGAAAGGGTGAGGCGGCAGAGGGAAGAGGTGAGGGTGAGCAAGGCGTGGCGGGTGAGATGTCAGGTGAGGTGCAGGGGGTGGTGGAGGCGGTGGAGGCTGAGGTGGTAGAGGAGTTGGCTTGGAGGGTAGGTGGTGAGGAGGGAGTGCGATCTTGTGGTGCCATCCCGGTGTTTGGTGGTGGAGTGGTCTGGGCGGTAGCAGGGCTCTGTGCTAGTGGTGTGGGGTGGGCGGTGGGTACGAAGCTAGGGGATGGTGCGGGTGTGGGGGCGATGGCGGACAGTGTGCGGTGCTGAAACCGTGGTGGCCTGGCAGGGGCTGTGGAGTGGGATGTGGCAGGTGGTGTGTGCCGTTGGAGCCGAGGAAAGGTGGGGTGAAGTGTAGGGGGAGAGAGAGACAGTGGTGGTGGGGAGATGCGGCCTCGCGGGGTTGTTTGAATGCTCGGGGATGAGGAGGAGGGTGTGACAGGGAAGGTGAATGAGTTAACCGTGTGGGCGGGGAAAGCGAACGGTGGTGAAGTGATGGCGGTGGGTGGCGCGGGATGGGAGGTGGAAGGCAGTAGACGGGGGGAGGTGGTTTTAGGAAGTAGGTTAGGGGAAGATGTGGAGAGGGTCCTAGGAGGCCTGTGAAGAGGGAGGCCGGTTTTGTGTTGCGGGAGTATAGTGGTGTGTGGGGTGGGAAGATTAGAACTAGGGGCAGGAATAGGGGAAGGTAGAACAGAAGAGATAGTGGGAGGGGAGGAAAAGGAAAAATAACGTTCTCCCCTGTCGTAGACTGGGGGAGAAATGAGGTGGCCCCCGCCATTACGGTGGGATGCGGGGGCAGTGGAGGGGCGCTTTTTGTTTTTCCCTTTTTGTTTTTTCTTCCCCTGGGGCTTAGGGGAATTTGCGTATGGTGTGGAGGTTTGTAAGCGCCCTCGTGTCATTTGGCTGCACTGGGCAGCTTCTAGCTGCTCACGGATGTCGTGGATCGGACATCCGTGGTAGCACAGAGAAAATTCCCACGGGTTGATGGTGATGAGGTCAATGAGGAATTGATTTATTTCGCCGACGCGTTGAGGGGTGGCATGGACGGCTAAAAGGCGCCTCATTAAACTGATATCTCTATCCATGTCTCCTGTTGGATCATGGATAGTGAAGTGTTGCCTTACAACACTTGGGAGTACTCTGAGGAGAGTATTAAATGTATGCTGATCCCGGGTTTCTTCATCTGCCTCCCGGTAGGCAGCAGTAACCAGGCGTATAACAGGGCATTGCCTGTAACAGGGTATTATCTAAATACCCGTCGAATGCAAAACTATCCAGTTTGGATGGAGCTACTACTTTCCCTAATGATGGGGTGATGGCTTGGACAGTGAACTTGGTAAAGTTCTGCCAGGTGAGTTCTGAGACGATTTTCGGCGCAATGTTTGCTGCGGCTTTACCCAGTAGTGGTAGTGTGACTGCAATTTTTTGTTGGTCATTTTCAAAGTCAATATCCAGTAAGGCTTTAATTATTGCAAGATATGTGTGTATGTCATACTGGTTGGGGTCAAATTTGGGTAACTGAACGTGCGGTTTAGTTGCCATTTTTCCAAATATTTCCTGCTTACCTCTCTTCTACGCTCGGATCTAGAACCACCGCTGGCCACCAGTGTAATGCTGGGTAGAATTAGGCTCGACTCCTCATTCCTATTTCACCCAACGTGGAGCGGGGTCCTCTTTCAAGACCGGAGCTAGTGCAATAAAGAGAGGCAGGACACAAAAACTCTCGGCAACACCGTACACGTATATTACCACAGTCAGACACAGGACAATTCAGCAGATATTATAACACAATATAGAGCAATATAAAACCTTATCTAGGATATGTGTATCTCGCAGAATACTTGCTTTCTTGATACTAATGACAACACAACAATCCTAGTGTATCAGGAGTGCAGTAAATACAAGTGCGCACAGAGCGCTGAGGGGGGGGAAAGGAGGGTTGTGACTCACTAGGAGGAGATAGGGGAGGTGCGGAGAGTGACTTAAAATGGCGAGGAGAAAGTTATGGTAATATTGGAAGACGACAGATATTAGCAGGGAGTTTATATGGTTTCCGCTAGTTAAGATACTTTGGCAAATGACTCTGATCCTTGATTTACACTTACTTTAGTTTTAGGAGCGAAAGCGAGTAATAGAGAAGATTTTATGGGTAGCGTGAGGAGGGAAGGAATATTATTAATACTTCCTTTCTCGATATTCTTTCCCCGTAATGGGGGTATATCTTTTTAGGCACAGGCTTATTAATTACATATATGTCAGAAAGGCCCTCCGGATAGAGTCCATAGAATCTCGCTTCACAGCGTGGGGAAAGATGGAATACTCTTAACACTACTTTCACAATATTACTTCGTGGCTAGCCAATAGATCTTGTTTCAGCGTGGAGAGAGATAGAACACTATTACATTCCTTTCTCACAGTCTTCCTTCACAGTAATGGGGGTATGTCTTTATAGATATCCGGGGTGGCACTCGCACATATAGTCACTCAGATTCTTAGTCCACATTCTCGACCTTTAACTTCTCATTGTGATCTGATTTACCCCGATATGCATTACATGGATTCACTGCACAATACTTATTCTAGGAGAGAGTCACACTTAACCTAAATCACTTATGTTACATTATCACCCGTATTTTCTTGGGGAGAAAGACAGGAGCACGACATTGGTGATCCGGCTGAGCTAGGGGGCACCGTCAAGGCAGGGCGAGCCGAGAGGGCACAGAGTGGCTCGCAAGTGCGTCCTCTCGTGTTCGGGACTCCCTGTGGATTCCGGACTGGGCTCCGGCGTGTGGCCCTTGGGACTGGGGCCAAATAGCTCCAGGAACCTCTGTGTCAGGTCCCGGCTCGTGGGGGTGTGGAGAGGTCTCGCCCGGGTGTTCTGGGGAGGACCGAGAGAGACGGTGGGCTGTGGTCTCCAACATCTAGAGGCGCCGTCAGGGGAGGACTGCGGCAGCGACTTTCACTGGGGCCCGACAGGTGCGTCTGCTCTAGAGCCAGGCGTAAAGAACAGAGACCGGGGGAGGCGAGGAGGCATGTCCGGGATGTTCTGGGACAGAGAGCCTGGATTTCAATCTCCGGCCGTGGAGACGTCCCTCTCCTTTGCACGCCCTCGGAGCGACAGTAGATCATCTCACGAGGCTGGGAGCGACCATAGATCGTCTCTACCTGGACACTGGGGGAGCGACCATTGATCGTCTCTACCCGGACATTGTGGGAGCGACCATTGATCGTCTCTACCGGAACACTAAGGGAGCGACCATTGATCGTCTCTACCTAGACACTGTGGGAGCGACCATTGATCGTCTCTACCGGAACACTAAGGGAGCGACCATTGATCGTCTCTACCTGGACACTGTGGGAGCGACCATTGATCGTCTCTACCGGAACACTAAGGGAGCGACCATTGATCGTCTCTACCTGGACACTGTGGGAGCGACCATTGATCGTCTCTACCGGAACACTAAGGGAGCGACCATTGATCGTCTCTACCGGAACACTAAGGGAGCGACCATTGATCGTCTCTACCGGAACACTAAGGGAGCGACCATTGATCGTCTCTACCGGAACACTAAGGGAGCGACCATTGATCGTCTCTACCTGGACACTGTGGGAGCGACCTTGATCGTCTCCACCGGAACACTAAGGGAGCTACCATTGATCGTCTCTACCTGAACACTGCGGGAGCGAACATTGATCATCTCTACCGAAACACTTTGGGAGCGACCATAGATCGTCTCTACCAGAGGGGCGCAGTCTGGAGTTTGAGTTCTAACTCCACCCCTAGCTAACTCAGTGATTCCGCCACACGAAGGTAGTATCCTTCGCCTACGGTGGCGGCGGCGTGGTGGCTGCATGTCAGAGGGGCGCACAGCCCGGGCTGACATGCACCGCTGTTGCCCAGAGTGGTGGTGGCTGGTGGCGGCTACCCCGTGGGGTCCGTGTGGGGGTGTCGGCATGTTTGTGGGCAAACTCTGTTGTTCCTGGTTCGCCCTGTCATCGGGGATACTATGGTATTCTTTGGGAGCACTGTTAAAGCCACGCATTTCACCACCCTGTTCTTGTAAAAAGTCACGTCCCCGTGGCTGGAGGTGGAACGTTAGTGTGTTGGGAGTGGTGTAGACGGGCTGGAGGTGTCGCAGTGTGTTCTGTCAGGCGACAGTGTAGGAATTCTCCTCTTGTGCTGGGTCGTAGGTGAGGAAGAGTGTGGAGGGGGCGGTGGTAGACTGGAGGATGTTTAACAGGTGGTGTGGCCCACGGAGCCAGTGGTTCCTGCTAAGGGTAGGCGCCCATATGGCCCGCTTGATCCTCATGTTGCTTGGTGTGGCTGTCGGTGTGGTTGGGGGTTGAATGCTGGATACTGTGGGTGAAGGCCGGGTTTTGTGTCATGGTAATGCGGCGTTGAGTCTCTGGGGAGCACAGGTAGAGGGGATTTGGGCCTGATGTAGCTTGATGGTGTGTGTATCCGGTGGGTGGGCATGAGAGTCGGCCGGAGGGGGTGGTGGTGGTGGTTCTGAGGGTGAGTGTGGTGGGGAAGTAGGCATGCGGGGTGGGCGGGGTCGGTTAGCACGGGCTGTCGCGCGCGTTGGGGGCGCGGGAGAAGGTGAGAACGTCGGAGTGGGCGTGCGTAGGTGTGGAGGGGAGAGGGCGGTGGTAGTGGGTTGTCCTGCGGGGGTGGCGGGGTGGGCGAGGCATGTGGGCTTGGGTGGAAAGGGTGAGGCGGCAGAGGGAAGAGGTGAGGGTGAGCAAGGCGTGGCGGGTGAGATGTCAGGTGAGGTGCAGGGGGTGGTGGAGGCGGTGGAGGCTGAGGTGGTAGAGGAGTTGGCTTGGAGGGTAGGTGGTGAGGAGGGAGTGCGATCTTGTGGTGCCATCCCGGTGTTTGGTGGTGGAGTGGTCTGGGCGGTAGCAGGGCTCTGTGCTAGTGGTGTGGGGTGGGCGGTGGGTACGAAGCTAGGGGATGGTGCGGGTGTGGGGGCGATGGCGGACAGTGTGCGGTGCTGAAACCGTGGTGGCCTGGCAGGGGCTGTGGAGTGGGATGTGGCAGGTGGTGTGTGCCGTTGGAGCCGAGGAAAGGTGGGGTGAAGTGTAGGGGGAGAGAGAGACAGTGGTGGTGGGGAGATGCGGCCTCGCAGGGGTTGTTTGATGGCTCGGGGTTGTGGAGGTGGGTGTGACCGGGACGGTGAATGAGTTAACCGTGTGGGCGGGGAAAGCGAACGGTGGTGACGTGATGGCGGTGGGTGGCGCGGGATGGGAGGTGGAAGGCAGTAGACGGGGGAGGTGGTTTTAGGAAGTAGGTTAGGGGAAGATGTGGAGAGGGTCCTAGGAGGCCTGTGAAGAGGGAGGCCGGTTTTGTGTTGCGGGAGTATAGTGGTGTGTGGGGTGGGAAGATTAGAACTAGGGGCAGGAATAGGGGAAGGTAGAACAGAAGAGATAGTGGGAGGGAGGAAAAGGAAAAATAACGTTCTCCCCTGTCGTAGACTGGGGAGAAATGAGGTGGCCCCCGCCATTACGGTGGGATGCGGGGGCAGTGGAGGGGCGCGTTTTGTTTTTGCCGTTTTTTTTTTTCTTCCCCTGGGGCTTAGGGGAATTTGCGTATTGTGTGGAGGTTTGTAAGCGCCCTCGTGTCATTTGGCTGCACTGGGCAGCTTCTAGCTGCTCACGGATGTCGTGGATCGGACATCCGTGGTAGCACAGAGAAAATTCCCACGGGTTGATGGTGATGAGGTCAATGAGGAATTGATTTATTTCGCCGACGCGTTGAGGGGTGGCATGGACGGCTAAAAGGCGCCTCATTAAACTGATATCTCTATCCATGTCTCCTGTTGGATCATGGATAGTGAAGTGTTGCCTTACAACACTTGGGAGTACTCTGAGGAGAGTATTAAATGTATGCTGATCCCGGGTTTCTTCATCTGCCTCCCGGTAGGCAGCAGTAACCAGGCGTATAACAGGGCATTGCCTGTAACAGGGTATTATCTAAATACCCGTCGAATGCAAAACTATCCAGTTTGGATGGAGCTACTACTTTCCCTAATGATGGGGTGATGGCTTGGACAGTGAACTTGGTAAAGTTCTGCCAGGTGAGTTCTGAGACGATTTTCGGCGCAATGTTTGCTGCGGCTTTACCCAGTAGTGGTAGTGTGACTGCAATTTTTTGTTGGTCATTTTCAAAGTCAATATCCAGTAAGGCTTTAATTATTGCAAGATATGTGTGTATGTCATACTGGTTGGGGTCAAATTTGGGTAACTGAACGTGCGGTTTAGTTGCCATTTTTCCAAATATTTCCTGCTTACCTCTCTTCTACGCTCGGATCTAGAACCACCGCTGGCCACCAGTGTAATGCTGGGTAGAATTAGGCTCGACTCCTCATTCCTATTTCACCCAACGTGGAGCGGGGTCCTCTTTCAAGACCGGAGCTAGTGCAATAAAGAGAGGCAGGACACAAAAACTCTCGGCAACACCGTACACGTATATTACCACAGTCAGACACAGGACAATTCAGCAGATATTATAACACAATATAGAGCAATATAAAACCTTATCTAGGATATGTGTATCTCGCAGAATACTTGCTTTCTTGATACTAATGACAACACAACAATCCTAGTGTATCAGGAGTGCAGTAAATACAAGTGCGCACAGAGCGCTGAGGGGGGGGAAAGGAGGGTTGTGACTCACTAGGAGGAGATAGGGGAGGTGCGGAGAGTGACTTAAAATGGCGAGGAGAAAGTTATGGTAATATTGGAAGACGACAGATATTAGCAGGGGAGTTTATATGGTTTCCGCTAGTTAAGATACTTTGGCAAATGACTCTGATCCTTGATTTACACTTACTTTAGTTTTAGGAGCGAAAGCGAGTAATAGAGAAGATTTTATGGGTAGCGTGAGGAGGGAAGGAATATTATTAATACTTCCTTTCTCGATATTCTTTCCCCGTAATGGGGGTATATCTTTTTAGGCACAGGCTTATTAATTACATATATGTCAGAAAGGCCCTCCGGATAGAGTCCATAGAATCTCGCTTCACAGCGTGGGGAAAGATGGAATACTCTTAACACTACTTTCACAATATTACTTCGTGGCTAGCCAATAGATCTTGTTTCAGCGTGGAGAGAGATAGAACACTATTACATTCCTTTCTCACAGTCTTCCTTCACAGTAATGGGGGTATGTCTTTATAGATATCCGGGGTGGCACTCGCACATATAGTCACTCAGATTCTTAGTCCACATTCTCGACCTTTAACTTCTCATTGTGATCTGATTTACCCCGATATGCATAACATGGATTCACTGCACAATACTTATTCTAGGAGAGAGTCATACTTAACCTAAATCACTTATGTTACATTATCACCCGTATTTTCTTGGGGAGAAAGACAGGAGCAGGACATTGGTGATCCGGCTGAGCTAGGGGCACCGTCAAGGCAGGGCGAGCCGAGAGGGCACAGAGTGGCTCGCAAGTGCGTCCTCTCGTGTTCGGGACTCCCTGTGGATTCCGGACTGGGCTCCGGCGTGTGGCCCTTGGGACTGGGGCCAAATAGCTCCAGGAACCTCTGTGTCAGGTCCCGGCTCGTGGGGGTGTGGAGAGGTCTCGCCCGGGTGTTCTGGGGAGGACCGAGAGAGACGGTGGGCTGTGGTCTCCAACATCTAGAGGCGCCGTCAGGGGAGGACTGCGGCAGCGACTTTCACTGGGGCCCGACAGGTGCGTCTGCTCTAGAGCCAGGCGTAAAGAACAGAGACCGGGGAGGCGAGGAGGCATGTCCGGGATGTTCTGGGACAGAGAGCCTGGATTTCAATCTCCGGCCGTGGAGACGTCCCTCTCCTTTGCACGCCCTCGGAGCGACAGTAGATCATCTCACGAGGCTGGGAGCGGCCATAGATCGTCTCTACCTGGACACTGGGGGAGCGACCATTGATCGTCACTACCCGGACATTGTGGGAGCGAACATTGATCGTCTCTACCGGAACATTAAGGGAGCGACCATTGATCGTCTCTACCTAGACACTGTGGGAGCGACCATTGATCGTCTCTACCGGAACACTAAGGGAGCGACCATTGATCGTCTCTACCTGGACACTGTGGGAGCGACCATTGATCGTCTCTACTGGAACACTAAGGGAGCGACCATTGATCGTCTCTATCTGGACACTGTGGGAGCGACCATTGATCGTCTCTACCGGAACACTAAGGGAGCAACCATTGATCGTCTCTACCGGAACACTAAGGGAGCGACCATTGATCGTCTCTACCGGAACACTAAGGGAGCGACCATTGATCGTCTCTACCGGAACACTAAGGGAGCGACCATTGATCGTCTCTACCTGGACACTGTGGGAGCGACCTTGATCGTCTCCACCGGAACACTAAGGGAGCTACCATTGATCGTCTATACCTGAACACTGCGGGAGCGAACATTGATCATCTCTACCGAAACACTTTGGGAGCGACCATAGATCGTCTCTACCAGAGGGGCGCCGTCTGGAGTTTGAGTTCTAACTCCACCCCTAGCTAACTCAGTGATTCCGCCACGCGAAGGTAGCATCCTTCGCCTACGGTGGCAGCGGCGTAGTGGCTGCATGTCACAGGGGTGCACGGCCCGGGCTGACATGCATCGCTGTTGCCCGGAGTGGTGGTGGCTGGTGGCGGCTACCCCGTGGGGTCCGTGTGGGGGTGTCGGCATGTTTGTGGGCAAACTCTGTTGTTCCTGGTTCGCCCTGTCATCGGGGATACTATGGTATTCTTCGGGAGCACTGTTAAAGCCACGCATTTCACCACCCTGTTCTTGTAAAAAGTCACGTCCCCGTCGCTGGAGGTGGAACGTTAGTGTGTTGGGAGTGGTGTAGACGGGCTGGAGGTGTCGCAGTGTGTTCTGTCAGGCGACAGTGTAGGAATTCTCCTCTTGTGCTGGGTCGTAGGTGAGGAAGAGTGTGGAGGGGGCGGTGGTAGACTGGAGGATGTTTAACAGGTGGTGTGGCCCGCGGAGCCAGTGGTTCCTGCTAAGGGTAGGCGCCCATATGGCCCGCTTGATCCTCATGTTGCTTGGTGTGGCTGTCGGTGTGGTTGGGGGTTGAATGCTGGATACTGTGGGTGAAGGCCGGGTTTTGTGTCGTGGTAATGCGGCGTTGAGTCTCTGGGGAGCACAGGTAGAGGGGATTTGGGCCTGGTGTAGCTTGATGGTGTGTGTATCCGGTGGGTGGGCATGAGAGTCGGCCGGAGGGGGTGGTGGTGGTGGTTCTGAGGGTGAGTGTGGTGGGGAAGTAGGCGTGCGGGGTGGGCGGGGTCGGTTAGCACGGGCTGTCGCGCGCGTTGGGGGCGCGGGAGAAGGTGAGAACGTCGGAGTGGGCGTGTGTAGGTGTGGAGGGGAGAGGGCGGTGGTAGTGGGTTGTCCTGCGGGGGTGGCGGGGTGGGCGAGGCATGTGGGCTTGGGTGGAAAGGGTGAGGCGGCGGAAGGAAGAGGTGAGGGTGAGCAAGGCGTGGCGGGTGAGATGTCAGGTGAGGTGCACGGGGTGGTGGAGGCGGTGGAGGCTGAGGTGGTAGAGGAGTTGGCTTGGAAGGTAGGAGGCGAGGAGGGAGTGCGATCTTGTGGTGCCATCCCGGTGTTTGGTGGTGGAGTGGTCTGGGCGGTAGCAGGGCTCTGTGCTAGTGGTGTGGGGTGGGCGGTGGGTACGAAGCTAGGGGATGGTGCGGGTGTGGGGGCGATGGCGGACAGTGTGCGGTGCTGAAACCGTGGTGGCCTGGCAGGGGCTGTGGAGTGGGATGTGGCAGGTGGTGTGTGCCGTTGGAGCCGAGGAAAGGTGGGGTGAAGTGTAGGGGGAGAGAGAGACAGTGGTGGTGGGGAGATGCGGCCTCGCGGGGTTGTTTGAATGCTCGGGGATGAGGAGGAGGGTGTGACAGGGAAGGTGAATGAGTTAACCGTGTGGGCGGGGAAAGCGAACGGTGGTGAAGTGATGGCGGTGGGTGGCGCGGGATGGGAGGTGGAAGGCAGTAGACGGGGGGAGGTGGTTTTAGGAAGTAGGTTAGGGGAAGATGTGGAGAGGGTCCTAGGAGGCCTGTGAAGAGGGAGGCCGGTTTTGTGTTGCGGGAGTATAGTGGTGTGTGGGGTGGGAAGGTTAGAACTAGGGGCAGGAATAGGGGAAGGTAGAACAGAAGAGATAGTGGGAGGGGAGGAAAAGGAAAAATAACGTTCTCCCCTGTCGTAGACTGGGGGAGAAATGAGGTGGCCCCCGCCATTACGGTGGGATGCGGGGGCAGTGGGGGGGCGCTTTTTGTTTTTCCCTTTTTGTTTTTTCTTCCCCTGGGGCTTAGGGGAATTTGCGTATGGTGTGGAGGTTTGTAAGCGCCCTCGTGTCATTTGGCTGCACTGGGCAGCTTCTAGCTGCTCACGGATGTCGTGGATCGGACATCCGTGGTAGCACAGAGAAAATTCCCACGGGTTGATGGTGATGAGGTCAATGAGGAATTGATTTATTTCGCCGACGCGTTGAGGGGTGGCATGGACGGCTAAAAGGCGCCTCATTAAACTGATATCTCTATCCATGTCTCCTGTTGGATCATGGATAGTGAAGTGTTGCCTTACAACACTTGGGAGTACTCTGAGGAGAGTATTAAATGTATGCTGATCCCGGGTTTCTTCATCTGCCTCCCGGTAGGCAGCAGTAACCAGGCGTATAACAGGGCATTGCCTGTAACAGGGTATTATCTAAATACCCGTCGAATGCAAAACTATCCAGTTTGAATAGAGCTACTACTTTCCCTAATGATGGGGTGATGGCTTGGACAGTGAACTTGGTAAAGTTCTGCCAGGTGAGTTCTGAGACGATTTTCGGCGCAATGTTTGCTGCGGCTTTACCCAGTAGTGGTAGTGTGACTGCAATTTTTTGTTCGTCATTTTCAAAGTCAATATCCAGTAAGGCTTTAATTATTGCAAGATATGTGTGTATGTCATACTGGTTGGGGTCAAATTTGGGTAACTGAACGTGCGGTTTAGTTGCCATTTTTCCAAATATTTCCTGCTTACCTCTCTTCTACGCTCGGATCTAGAACCACCGCTGGCCTCCAGTGTAATGCTGGGTAGAATTAGGCTCGACTCCTCATTCCTATTTCACCCAACGTGGAGCGGGGTCCTCTTTCAAGACCGGAGCTAGTGCAATAAAGAGAGGCAGGACACAAAAACTCTCGGCAACACCGTACACGTATATTACCACAGTCAGACACAGGACAATTCAGCAGATATTATAACACAATATAGAGCAATATAAAACCTTATCTAGGATATGTGTGTCTCGCAGGATACTTGCTTTCTTGATACTAATGACAACACAACAATCCTAGTGTATCAGGAGTGCAGTAAATACAAGTGCGCACAGAGCGCTGAGGGGGGGGAAAGGAGGGTTGTGTCTCACTAGGAGGAGATAGGGGAGGTGCGGAGAGTGACTTAAAATGGCGAGGAGAAAGTTATGGTAATATTGGAAGACGACAGATATTAGCAGGGGAGTTTATATGGTTTCCGCTAGTTAAGATACTTTGGCAAATGACTCTGATCCTTGATTTACACTTACTTTAGTTTTAGGAGCGAAAGCGAGTAATAGAGAAGATTTTATGGGTAGCGTGAGGAGGGAAGGAATATTATTAATACTTCCTTTCTCGATATTCTTTCGCCGTAATGGGGGTATATCTTTTTAGGCACAGGCTTATTAATTACATATATGTCAGAAAGGTCCTCCGGATAGAGTCCATAGAATCTCGCTTCACAGCGTGGGGAAAGATGGAATACTCTTAATACTACTTTCACAATATTACTTCGTGGCTAGCCAATAGATCTTGTTTCAGCGTGGAGAGAGACAGAACACTATTACATTCCTTTCTCACAGTCTTCCTTCACAGTAATGGGGGTATGTCTTTATAGATATCCGGGGTGGCACTCGCACATATAGTCACTCAGATTCTTAGTCCACATTCTCGACCTTTAACTTCTCATTGTGATCTGATTTACCCCGATATGCATTACATGGATTCACTGCACAATACTTATTCTAGGAGAGAGTCACACTTAACCTAAATCACTTATGTTACATTATCACCCGTATTTTCTTGGGGAGAAAGACAGGAGCACGACATTGGTGATCCGGCTGAGCTAGGGGCACCGTCAAGGCAGGGCGAGCCGAGAGGGCACAGAGTGGCTCGCAAGTGCGTCCTCTCGTGTTCGGGACTCCCTGTGGATTCCGGACTGGGCTCCGGCGTGTGGCCCTTGGGACTGGGGCCAAATAGCTCCAGGAACCTCTGTGTCAGGTCCCGGCTCGTGGGGGTGTGGAGAGGTCTCGCCCGGGTGTTCTGGGGAGGACCGAGAGAGACGGTGGGCTGTGGTCTCCAACATCTAGAGGCGCCGTCAGGGGAGGACTGCGGCAGCGACTTTCACTGGGGCCCGACAGGTGCGTCTGCTCTAGAGCCAGGCGTAAAGAACAGAGACCGGGGGAGGCGAGGAGGCATGTCCGGGATGTTCTGGGACAGAAAGCCTGGATTTCAATCTCCGGCCGTGGAGACGTCCCTCTCCTTTGCACGCCCTCGGAGCGACAGTAGATCATCTCACGAGGCTGGGAGCGGCCATAGATCGTCTCTACCTGGACACTGGGGGAGCGACCATTGATCGTCTCTACCCGGACATTGTGGGAGCGACCATTGATCGTCTCTACCGGAACACTAAGGGAGCGACCATTGATCGTCTCTACCTAGACACTGTGGGAGCGACCATTGATCGTCTCTACCGGAACACTAAGGGAGCGACCATTGATCGTCTCTACCTGGACACTGTGGGAGCGACCATTGATCGTCTCTACCGGAACACTAAGGGAGCGACCATTCATCGTCTCTACCTGGACACTGTGGGAGCGACCATTGATCGTCTCTACCGGAACACTAAGGGAGCGACCATTGATTGTCTCTACCGGAACACTAAGGGAGCGACCATTGATCGTCTCTACCGGAACACTAAGGGAGCGACCATTGATCGTCTCTACCGGAACACTAAGGAAGCGACCATTGATCGTCTCTACCAGGACACTGTGGGAGCGACCTTGATCGTCTCCACTGGAACACTAAGGGAGCTACCATTGATCGTCTCTACCTGAACACTGCGGGAGCGAACATTGATCATCTCTACCGAAACACTTTGGGAGCGACCATAGATCGTCTCTACCAGAGGGGCGCCGTCTGGAGTTTGAGTTCTAACTCCACCCCTAGCTAACTCAGTGATTCCGCCACGCGAAGGTAGTATCCTTCGCCTACGGTGGCGGCGGCGTGGTGGCTGCATGTCACAGGGGCGCACGGCCCGGGCTGACATGCATCGCTGTTGCCCGGAGTGGTGGTGGCTGGTGGCGGCTACCCCGTGGGGTCCGTGTGGGGGTGTCGGCATGTTTGTGGGCAAACTCTGTTGTTCCTGGTTCGCCCTGTCATCGGGGATACTATGGTATTCTTCGGGAGCACTGTTAAAGCCACGCATTTCACCACCCTGTTCTTGTAAAAAGTCACGTCCCCGTGGCTGGAGGTGGAACGTTAGTGTGTTGGGAGTGGTGTAGACGGGCTGGAGGTGTCGCAGTGTGTTCTGTCAGGCGACAGTGTAGGAATTCTCCTCTTGTGCTGGGTCGTAGGTGAGGAAGAGTGTGGAGGGGGCGGTGGTAGACTGGAGGATGTTTAACAGGTGGTGTGGCCCACGGAGCCAGTGGTTCCTGCTAAGGGTAGGCGCCCATATGGCCCGCTTGATCCTCATGTTGCTTGGTGTGGCTGTCGGTGTGGTTGGGGGTTGAATGCTGGATACTGTGGGTGAAGGCCGGGTTTTGTGTCGTGGTAATGCGGCGTTGAGTCTCTGGGGAGCACAGGTAGAGGGGATTTGGGCCTGATGTAGCTTGATGGTGTGTGTATCCGGTGGGTGGGCATGAGAGTCGGCCGGAGGGGGTGGTGGTGGTGGTTCTGAGGGTGAGTGTGGTGGGGAAGTAGGCGTGCGGGGTGGGCGGGGTCGGTTAGCACGGGCTGTCGCGCGCGTTGGGGGCGCGGGAGAAGGTGAGAACGTCGGAGTGGGCGTGCGTAGGTGTGGAGGGGAGAGGGCGGTGGTAGTGGGTTGTCCTGCGGGGGTGGCGGGGTGGGCGAGGCATGTGGGCTTGGGTGGAAAGGGTGAGGCGGCGGAGGGAAGAGGTGAGGGTGAGCAAGGCGTGGCGGGTGAGATGTCAGGTGAGGTGCAGGGGGTGGTGGAGGCGGTGGAGGCTGAGGTGGTAGAGGAGTTGGCTTGGAGGGTAGGTGGCGAGGAGGGAGTGCGATCTTGTGGTGCCATCCCGGTGTTTGGTGGTGGAGTGGTCTGGGCGGTAGCAGGGCTCTGTGCTAGTGGTGTGGGGTGGGCGGTGGGTACGAAGCTAGGGGATGGTGCGGGTGTGGGGGCGATGGCGGACAGTGTGCGGTGCTGAAACCGTGGTGGCCTGGCAGGGGCTGTGGAGTGGGATGTGGCAGGTGGTGTGTGCCGTTGGAGCCGAGGAAAGGTGGGGTGAAGTGTAGGGGGAGAGAGAGACAGTGGTGGTGGGGAGATGCGGCCTCGCGGGGTTGTTTGAATGCTCGGGGATGAGGAGGAGGGTGTGACAGGGAAGGTGAATGAGTTAACCGTGTGGGCGGGGAAAGCGAACGGTGGTGAAGTGATGGCGGTGGGTGGCGCGGGATGGGAGGTGGAAGGCAGTAGACGGGGGGAGGTGGTTTTAGGAAGTAGGTTAGGGGAAGATGTGGAGAGGGTCCTAGGAGGCCTGTGAAGAGGGAGGCCGGTTTTGTGTTGCGGGAGTATAGTGGTGTGTGGGGTGGGAAGGTTAGAACTAGGGGCAGGAATAGGGGAAGGTAGAACAGAAGAGATAGTGGGAGGGGAGGAAAAGGAAAAATAACGTTCTCCCCTGTCGTAGACTGGGGGAGAAATGAGGTGGCCCCGCCATGCCGGTGGGATGCGGGGGCAGTGGGGGGGCGCTTTTTGTTTTTCCCTTTTTGTTTTTTCTTCCCCTGGGGCTTAGGGGAATTTGCGTATGGTGTGGAGGTTTGTAAGCGCCCTCGTGTCATTTGGCTGCACTGGGCAGCTTCTAGCTGCTCACGGATGTCGTGGATCGGACATCCGTGGTAGCACAGAGAAAATTCCCACGGGTTGATGGTGATGAGGTCAATGAGGAATTGATTTATATCGCCAACGCGTTGAGGGGTGGCATGGACGGCTAAAAGGCGCCTCATTAAACTGATATCTCTATCCATGTCTCCTGTTGGATCATGGATAGTGAAGTGTTGCCTTACAACACTTGGGAGTACTCTGAGGAGAGTATTAAATGTATGCTGATCCCAGGTTTCTTCATCTGCCTCCCGGTAGGCAGCAGTAACTAGGCGTATAACAGGGCATTGCCTGTAACAGGGTATTATCTAAATACCCGTCGAATGCAAAACTATCCAGTTTGGATAGAGCTACTACTTTCCCTAATGATGGGGTGATGGCTTGGACAGTGAACTTGGTAAAGTTCTGCCAGGTGAGTTCTGAGACGATTTTCGGCGCAATGTTTGCTGCGGCTTTACCCAGTAGTGGTAGTGTGACTGCAATTTTTTGTTGGTCATTTTCAAAGTCAATATCCAGTAAGGCTTTAATTATTGCAAGATATGTGTGTATGTCATACTGGTTGGGGTCAAATTTGGGTAACTGAACGTGCGGTTTAGTTGCCATTTTTCCAAATATTTCCTGCTTACCTCTCTTCTACGCTCGGATCTAGAACCACCGCTGGCCACCAGTGTAATGCTGGGTAGAATTAGGCTCGACTCCTCATTCCTATTTCACCCAACGTGGAGCGGGGTCCTCTTTCAAGACCGGAGCTAGTGCAATAAAGAGAGGCAGGACACAAAAACTCTCGGCAACACCGTACACGTATATTACCACAGTCAGACACAGGACAATTCAGCAGATATTATAACACAATATAGAGCAATATAAAACCTTATCTAGGATATGTGTATCTCGCAGGATACTTGCTTTCTTGATACTAATGACAGCACAACAATCCTAGTGTATCAGGAGTGCAGTAAATACAAGTGCGCACAGAGCACTGAGGGGGGGGAAAGGAGGGTTGTGACTCACTAGGAGGAGATAGGGGAGGTGCGGAGAGTGACTTAAAATGGCGAGGAGAAAGTTATGGTAATATTGGAAGACGACCGATATTAGCAGGGGAGTTTATATGGTTTCCGCTAGTTAAGATACTTTGGCAAATGACTCTGATCCTTGATTTACACTTACTTTAGTTTTAGGAGCGAAAGCGAGTAATAGAGAAGATTTTATGGGTAGCGTGAGGAGGGAAGGAATATTATTAATACTTCCTTTCTCGATATTCTTTCGCCGTAATGGGGGTATATCTTTTTAGGCACAGGCTTATTAATTACATATATGTCAGAAAGGTCCTCCGGATAGAGTCCATAGAATCTCGCTTCACAGCGTGGGGAAAGATGGAATACTCTTAACACTACTTTCACAATATTACTTCGTGGCTAGCCAATAGATCTTGTTTCAGCGTGGAGAGAGATAGAACACTATTACATTCCTTTCTCACAGTCTTCCTTCACAGTAATGGGGGTATGTCTTTATAGATATCCGGGGTGGCACTCGCGCATATAGTCACTCAGATTCTTAGTCCACATTCTCGACCTTTAACTTCTCATTGTGATCTGATTTACCCCGATATGCATTACATGGATTCACTGCACAATACTTATTCTAGGAGAGAGTCACACTTAACCTAAATCACTTATGTTACATTATCACCCGTATTTTCTTGGGGAGAAAGACAGGAGCACGACATTGGTGATCCGGCTGAGCTAGGGGCACCGTCAAGGCAGGGCGAGCCGAGAGGGCACAGAGTGGCTCGCAAGTGCGTCCTCTCGTGTTCGGGACTCCCTGTGGATTCCGGACTGGGCTCCGGCGTGTGGCCCTTGGGACTGGGGCCAAATAGCTCCAGGAACCTCTGTGTCAGGTCCCGGCGTCGTGGGGGTGTGGAGAGGTCTCGCCCGGGTGTTCTGGGGAGGACCGAGAGAGACGGTGGGCTGCGGTCTCCAACGTCTAGAGGCGCCGTCAGGGGAGGACTGCGGCAGTGACTTTCACTGGGGCCCAACAGGTGCATCTGCTCTAGAGCCAGGCGTAAAGAACAGAGACCGGGGGAGGCAAGGAGGCATGTCCGGGATGTTCTGGGACAGAGAGCCTGGATTTCAATCTCCGGCCGTGGAGACGTCCCTCTCCTTTGCAAGCCCTCGGAGCGACCGTAGATCGTCTCACGAGGTTGGGGGCGACCATAGATCGTCTCTACCTGGACACTGGGGGAGCGACCATTGATCGTCTCTACCCGGACATTGTGGGAACGACCATTGATCGTCTCTACCGGAACACTAAGGGAGCGACCATTGATCGTCTCTACCTGGACACTGTGGGAGCGACCATTGATCGTCTCAACCGGAGCACTAAGGGAGCGACCATTGATCGTCTCTACCTGGACACTGTGGGAGCGACCATTGATCATCTCTACCGGAACACTAAGGGAACGACCATTGATCGTCTCTACCTGAACACTGCGGGAGCGACCATTGATCGTCTCTGCCGAAACACTTTGGGAGCGACCATAGATCGTCTCTACCAGAGGGGCGCCGTCTGGAGTTTGAGTTCTAACTCCACCCCTAGCTAACTCAGTGATTCCGCCACGCGAAGGTAGTGTCCTTCGCCTACGGTGGCGGCGGCGTGGTGGCTGCATGTCACAGGGGCGCACGGCCCGGGCTAACATGCGTCGCTGTTGCCCGGAGTGGTGGTGGCTGGTGGCGGCTACCCCGTGGGGTCCGTGTGGGGGTGTCGGCATGTTTGTGGGCAAACTCTGTTGTTCCTGGTTCGCCCTGTCGTCGGGGATATTATGGTATTCTTCGGGAGCACTGTTAAAGCCACGCAATTCAACAAGCACAAGGTCAGGCCACCCGGAGTCCTAGTAGAGTGACTGTGGACAAAGAGAAATTCCACAAGCCCAAGGATCATTGTCACTTCATGACAAAATTGGAGACAACAGATCATCACCAAATCACATATATTGTGATGGGTCTGCAGAGGGCACCAAGTCTGGGTGTAGGCTGTTCATTAGGGAGTATGAGTCACCCACTCAGTATAAGGACATTATCATAAAAAATAAAAAACTCCCTATCTCTCTTTCTTCCACAAGGGCAAAACTATATTCGATAGAAGAGGGACTAGGATGTGTTGCGTCTTTACCTGAGGATGTTTACTTCTTTGTGGACAGTCATGGAGCTCTGTATGAATTACTGTCTACTACTCCTACAGACTGTGATATTGTCAGTAGATGTCCATCAACCATCTGCTGTATTGGAAACACAGGTCATAAAGTTCACTTCTCATCGATTCCTTTCCATATAAGGATACCCATCAACGAAAAGGACGACCTAGCTCGGAAGGCTCTGCTTTCGGCCTATGACTCTCCTGATATATCTGCTGAATATAGTTATACTACTGTCAAAATCGTGATTAACTCCCTTGCTTGCCAAGATATTACTAGACAGCTTAATGATAGCACAGCAAGTGGCAGCACTAGCTCTATTCACTATGTAAATGTGGCTCAAAAGACTGATGTAACATATGGTCAAAGAGGTGGACTTCATGACGCTGTTGTCGTGAGAGACGGAGGCCATCTTATAATGTGTGTGTGTGTGTGTTTTTTTTTAATCGAAATTACCCTTATCAGTGACAATTTTTCCAAACCCAAATTATCGAAACTTAATCTAACCCTATTTATGCTAACCTAACCTACTATATGCTAACCTAACCTATTTTATGCTAACCTAATCTACTTTATATTAACCTGATCTACTTTATGCAACCCAGCCTACCTTATGCTAACCTAATCTGCTTTATGCTAACCTACTTTATGCTAACCTAACCTGCTTTATGCTAACCTACCCTGCTTTATGCTAACCTAACCTACTTTATGCTAACCTAACTTACTTTATGCTAACCTAACCTACTTTATGCTAACCTAACCTACCTTATCCTTTACGTAATAATATTTTCATTGTTTATTGATGAATCTTTTTCCAACTTGACAACGCACTTCTGTACACCTTTACTAAGTCACTAGCAGTTCGAAGGGAGGATTTCTCTCTCTCTCTCTCTCTCTCTCTCTCTCTCTCTCTCTCTCTCTCTCTCTCTCTCTCTCTCTCTTTTAAGAGGTGGTGCTATGTCTCCTTAAGCATTACCCATACTACTTCCTATGGACTCAGGCGGCATCAGTAATATACAGGATACAAGGCTGGTGTGTAGTGTGCAGAATAAACCGCTGAGGAAGAGCAGTTTGGACATTTGTATAGTCAGAAATGGACCTGAGAGAGAGAGAGAGAATTTGTCATTAGTCACAAGTTTCCTGGGACGACGACGACGATGATGATGATGATGATGATGATGATGATGACAGATATATATATATATATATATATATATATATATATAGAGAGAGAGAGAGAGAGAGAGAGAGAGAGAGAGAGAGAGAGAGAGAGAGAGAGGTCATTGTCACAGATTTGCAAGGATGATGATGATGATGATGATGATGGTGATGATGATGATGATGATGATGGTGATGATGATGATGATGATGATGATGATGATGATGATGATGATGGTGATGATGATGATGATGATGGTGATGATGATGATGATGATGACGATGATGATGGTGATGGTGATGATGATGATGATGATGATGATGATAAATAACTACTTGTGGGTTCCTTGTTTTTCAGGTATCAGATTCCGGAACTTGAAGCCATGATACGTAAATAATCTCTCTCTCTCTCTCTCTCTCTCTCTCTCTCTCTCTCTCTCTCCCTTCAGTTTCTTTCTGTGCATCTATCTGTGCATCTATCTGTGTATGTATCTGTGTAATATATATTTATCTATTCATCCCCCTACCCACAAATTAATGTCATAATATTAGTCTCTGTCTCTATCTGTCTACCTGTCTATTTACTTATCTGTTGATCTATCTGCCTGTCTATCTATCTATCTATTCACAGTAACGGTGCAGTTCACAGTAATATCTGTCGCTCACTCTCGCTATTGTGTGCCCAGATTACTATTGTATCTTAACTCCGTGTGTGTGTGTGTGTGTGTGTGTGTGTGTGTGTGTGTGTGTACAGAGATACAGAATAATGAGAATGAAGAGAAACTGTATATTTCTCGGTATGTCTGTCTGTCTGTATGTATGTATTTATGTATGTCAGCAATGTATGTATGTATGAATGTATGTATGTATGTACGTATGAATGTCGGCTACGTATGTATGTATATATGAATGTAGGCTATGTATGTATGTATTTAAGTTATATGTGTGTGTTAGTATGCATGTATGTATGAATCTGTGTATGTTTCCATGTATGAATATAACCGTCAGAAAACACTTCACATCACAAATACATCCACGGCAGCCATATTTTTCTTCTTTTTCAGCTTCTTTCCGTTGGTTTTGAATATTAAGCCTTTTGAGAGAGAGAGAGAGAGAGAGAGAGAGAGAGAGAGAGAGAGAGAGAGGCTTGTATTAAACTAGGGTAAACTTATATTTTTATCCCTTTCTCTATGTATCCGAATCTGGGAATAAACAAGAGAGTCTGTTCCACGGACTGTGTGTGTGTGTGTGTGTGTGTGTGTGTGTGTGTGTGTGTGTGTGTGTGTTGTCAGTACAGTCTTTCTCTTTTTCCCTCACGTTTTGTTTCTCGTATTCTTCATCATAATCATCATCATCATCATCAACACCATTATAATCATCATCATCATCATCATCATCATCATCATCAACCCCTCCTCTATCATCATCATCATCATCAACACCATTATAATCATCATCATCATCATCATCATCAACAACCCCTCCTCTATCATCATCATCATCATCATCATCATCATCATCATCCCCTCCTCTATCATCATCATCATCATCATCATCATCATCACCACCACAACAACAACCTTAGAGTAACTAGCCTAATGAGTTTTCCCTTAACTTGAATTAAATAAATAGATTAGCCTTCACGTGAAATTTCATCCTTTGTTTTTAGGTAATAATTTTAGAGGGAAAAGGAGGTAGGTAGGTAGGTAGGTAAGGTAAGTAGGTAAATAGGTAGGTAGGCTGGAGGGTAGGTAGGCTGGAGGGTAGGTACGTGGGTAGGTAAGTAAGTAGGCTGGAATGTATAGGTAGATAGGAAGGCAGACAGGTAAGTAGGATGGTTGGTAGGTAGGTACGTGTATGCAGGCAGATAGATAGATGCGTTATTTATAGATAGATACACTGGTAGGTGGCTCAATCGGTAGAGAGGTGGCCTGCAGTCCTTACGGACCCAGGTTCGAATCCCGGCTGGGGCAGGGAACAGTTTAAGGATTTGAATTTCATTAAATCAGGCTTTACTGATCTACCAGAAGACCCGCCGACATGTCGTAAAAATACCCCCGCTAATACCAATACACCAGTCCTGTATGAGACAGCCCTAGCATGTATTCAATATGGACGGTGGGTGTTAGCGCCGAAGTAGTGACATGTAGAGGTGTATGGTATGTAGGAGGACTGCTGGGCCTTGATAGAAGGCTGTGAAGCCTATGCCCAGAGTCGGACACATAAAAAAAAAAAAAAAAAAAAAAGACAGACTGACAGGCTGGCAAATAGATTAACAGATACATGGATGATCAACTTTCATAGATAATTATATTGACTGACTAACTGATCAATGGGTACAGATGAAGAGATGGAGACAGAGAGACTGGAAATAAAAAAGTGAGAAAGAAAGGGAAGGGAGGAAGGAAGGAGGAAACGAAGGAAGGAAAGAAAGAAGTAAACCATAATATGACTTTAAGGAACAAGGAAGGAAGGAAGGAAGGCAAAAAAAATGACTGTAAAGAACAAGGAAGGAAGTAAAGAAGGAAGGACAGAAAATATATACATGGAAAGAGAGATAAATGTTTATACATTGAAAAGTGTGCAGGCACACACACACACACACACACACACACACACACACACACACACACACACACAATTATATTCTTTATAGGTGACATTACACTGAGTGGCAAGATTAGTGGTTTCCTATAAGTCAGGAAACCATTTACAGCGCTGGGTGGTAACCATATAACCAACCCATACGCGTTCCCTACGTGTTAACACGTGGGTTGACGGAGGGTTAGTGCCCCCCCATGTAAAAACTAACTCAAAGATAAACGACCACCCCTTATGGGATTATGGCGTCTGACTATCGACTGACAGAGATGTTATGTTAAATAAAAATATTTAAAAAGGATATTATAGAACAAAACTGAAAAAGACACACAAAAAAAAAATCAAAAAAATAAAAAAAAACAAGAGTGCCACACCCGCGCCACCACCTGGTCTAATGGCCGAACATTAGACTTTGCCGTGTGACCTTCACCTTTGATTAATTGCTCTCAGAATCAATACTTCATTCCTGCGTGACCCTTAACCCTTCCACCAAGACAGGTCCAAATCAGATAAAAAATGGTGTGAGTTGACCTTGCCATATAACTTGGAACTTTGATCTTGCCCTGTGACCTTGACCTCCGACCCATTATTCTGTAAATCGAACCCAATTATCCTTGATCTGGCCTGAACCTATCCTCAGAGTTGGACTTTAATCGCATAAAAACTGTTGAACTTGCCATGTGACCCTGACCAATCACTCATTTTACTGAAAGAAGGTCCAGTGCTTGGGTGATCCTCAGTCCTTCCCCTAGGCCTGATGACAATGAGAATAATAGTATTTCAGTAACTTTGTTCCCACACAGACACACGGGTAGAACTCTGACCTGGCCTTGTGACCTTGACCTTTGACTGATTGGTATTCTAATTTCTTCTTTCCTATCTTACCTTCAACCCTTCCACCAAGTGTGGTCTAAGTCGGAGAAAAACTGTTTAAGCTGACTTTGCAGGGGTAAAGGTTAGTTTATTCTTGTGACCTTAACCTTTGACCTACTTATAATGCGTGGCTTGAAAAACAGTGCTCCCGAAGAATACCATATTATCCCCGACCACAAGGCAAGCCAAGAACAGCGTAGTGTGCCCACAGATATGCCAACACCCCCACACGGACCCCACGGGGTAGCCGCCACCAGCCACCACCACTCCAGGCAACAGCGACACATCTCAGCCCGGGCTATGCGCCCCTGTGACATGCAGCCACCACGCCGCCGCCACCGTAGGAGAAGGACACTACCTTTGCGTAGTGGAATTGCTGAGCTGGCTAGGGGTGGAGTTAGAAACTATACTCCAGATGGCGCCCCTCTGGTAGAGACGATCTATGGTCGCTCCCAAAGTGTTCCGGTAGAGACGATCTATGGTCGCTCCCAAGGTGTTCAGGTAGAGACGATCTATGGTCGCTTGCAAGGTGTTCCGGTAGAGACGCTCTATGGTTGCTCCCAAGGTGTTCCGGTAGAGACGATCTATGGTCGCTCCCGAAGTGTTCTGGTAGAGACGATCTATGGTCGCTCCCAAGGTGCTCCGGTAGAGATGATCTATGGTCGTTCCCAGGGTGTTCCGGTAGAGACGATCTATGGTCGCTCCCAAGGTGTTCCAGTAGAGACGATCTATGGTTGCTCCCATCCTCATGAGACGATCTATGGTCGCTCCAAGAGTGTCGTGGTAGAGATGACCCATTGTCGCTCCCTCCCTCGTGAGACGATCTACGGTCGCTCCGAGGGCGTGCAGAATAGAGAGACGTCCCCACGGCAGGAGACTGGAGCCCAGGTTTCCTGTCCCAGAGTGACCCAGACAGGCCTCCCAGCCTCCCCTGATCTCTGTACCCTACGCCTGGCTCTAGAGCAGACGCACCTGATGGACCCCAGTGGAAGTCGCTGCCGCAGCTCTCCCCTGTCGGCGCCCCTAGACGCTGGAGACCGCAGTCCACAGTCTCTCTCGGCTCTCCCCAGGACACCCTGGCGTGATCTCTCTACGCCCCCACGACGCCGGGACCTATCACAGAGGTTCCTGGAGCTATTCGGCCCCAGTCCCGAGGGCCACACGCCTGAGCCAAGTCCGGAAGCCACGGGAAGTCCAGGACGCGAGAGGACGCCCTTACGAGCTATCCCGTGCCCTCTCGGCACGCCTCGCATTGACGGTGCCCCTAGCCCAGCATGATCACCGATGACATGTTCCTGCCTATCCCCCTGATGAATAAGTGTGATATTGTAGCTTGGTGGATGAGTTTGAGAGAGTGTGTAAGAAACGGAACCTAAAGGTGAATGTAGGGAAGAGTAAAGTGATGGTCTTTGAGAGAGGTGAAGTCATTGAATGTACAGCGAGGTTGGATGGTGAGGAATTGGAAAATGTGAGTACGTTTAAGTATTTGGGTAGTGTGATGAGTAAGGATGGAGGTTTGGAGGGTGAAGTGCTTGAAAGGGTACAGCAGGGAAGAAAGGTTGCTGGTTCCTTGAAAGCAGTGATAGGAAACAGGGAAGTGAGCATGGAAGTAAAAAAGTTACTACATGACAGTATTGTGATACCAACTCTAACGTACGGAAGTGAAGCTTGGACATTGTTGGAAGGACACAAGTCAAGAGTGAGAGCAGTGGAAATGAGTTATTTAAGAGGAGCCTGTGGAGTCACGTGGAGAGACAGGCTGACGAATGAGGATATAAAGGAACGTTGTGGTGTGGATGTGGATGTGATAGGAAGCGTTGTGAGGAACACACTGAGGTGGTTTGGCCATGTGGAGAGGATGGAGGGTGAAAGACTGACAAAGAGAGTGTATGTGAGTGAGGTGGAGGGTGGAAGAGGGAGGGGGAGACCGAGGATGAGATGGAGGGATGGGGTGGAGAGGTATATGAGAGAGGGGGGTTTGAGTTGGGAGCAGGGCAGTGAAATGGCGGGGGACAGGGCGACTTGGAGGCGATTTGTTTGTGGCCACCCCAAACGGGATTGAGGCGTCTGGCAATAGATAGATAGATAGATAGTGATTTCCCCTAATGTACGTATTGTGCAGTGATTTCATATAGTGAATATCGGGGTAGATCAGATCACAGTGAGAAGTTAAAGGACGAGAGTGTGGAACAAGATCTGATTGACTATACGTGTGAGTGACATCTCTGTTATATAATTAATAAGCCTGTGCCTATAAAGACATACCCCCTATTACTGTGAAGGAATATTGTGAAAGGAAGTATTAATAGTATTCTCTCCTTCCCCCACGCTGTGGAACAAGATCTGATTGACTATACGTGTGAGTGACATCTCTGTTATATAATTAATAAGTCTGTGCCTATAAAGACATACCCCCATTACTGTGAAGGAATATTGTGAACGGAAGTATTAATAGTATTCTCTCCTTCCCCCATGCTACCAATAAATCTTGTTCACCACCCGCTCTCACTCCCATATCTCAAGTAAGTGTGAGTCAAGGATGAAATCAATTACCAAAGTATTTTGACTAGTGGAAATT
>NC_137044.1:28262845-28280345 GCF_032717465.1 Coenobita brevimanus
GTTCCCTGTATTAGTTTTCCTCGACTGACAGTCCCCAGGTGGTGAGTGCAGGTATGTAATGTACAAAGGCATTACATATCTGCTGTCAATGGTGTTCTCTTGGTCAGGTTTAGCTATTTGTATCAGGTTTAGCTATTTGTATCTTTGGGCTTTAGCATAGGTTAGCGATTTGTCTCTTAGGTTAATAGTTTTAGGGTCTTTGCTTTTTTTTTTTTTTCCCCTAATCAGTAATGTAAAATAATAATTATATAAAAGAGAAAATAAAAAAAAAAAACATATATATATATATATATACATATATATATATATATATATATATATATATATATATATATACACACACACAGGAGCCTCTGTGATACAGTGGTAGAGTGTGCGTTTCGTACACGGGTGAATCAGGGCTCGCGCCCCGCCAGGGTAATAAACTTTGGGAGTTGTTCACCCAGCCACGCACTGCATTCGAGGACACAAGGGGTGCTGTGGTTGAACCAGTGTCGCTTACTATAGAGTATGCTTGCACCCAGTCGGCTTGCGCGGGCCGATTACACTTGGTTCACAGACTACACATACATCCAAAGCCACTCCAACACAACAATTACACTTACAAGCACTTTTCACCCTACGTACAATCTCTACCAGACAGCCTAAGCCACTTGGTAGAGGTACATTGGCTTTATCGTCCCGACTTCGGTCGGGATAGGCCGGTCCTGCAGTGGATATTCAAACGGCTGCTGCTGCTGATGATATATATATATATATATATATATATATATATATATATATATATATATATATATATATGGGTGTATGTATGTGTGTATGAAAGTGTTTGTATATATGCATGGATGTGTGAGTATATATATACATATATTTTTTCTCTGCGTACCCCACAGCTCCCACAAACCAGCTCCCATGTAACTACCACCGCTGCTGTTATCCCCGTTCCTTCCCTCCCTCTCATCTCACCACCACCCAGCTTTGTCCCTCCACCTGTGTCCCAGCCTCACCCCCTCACACAAGCCTCCTCTGTCTGTACTCCCTCACCCACTCCTTTCCCCCATACATCCTCGCCTCTCTGCCACCCCCTCCCCTCCATCCCCCTACCTCCCTTTTCCCGGTGTCATATGCACGGAGTGACTTTATGCTGGAAGTTACCGTTCCCTTCTCTGTTAAGCCTAAATTAACCTAACCTAACCAAACCTAACCTAACCTTAACCTAACCTTATCCTAGATCAACCTAACCTAAATAAACCTAAAATAAGCTAATCTTAATTCACGAAATGACTAATTTCACAATCTGCCTGTAACATACATATATATCTTTATTTATATATATCCATATATCGACCTATAGTTACCTACAGGTCGATAAGACATCCAACTGTCTTCCTGGCACATGTATCTCATACAGTGTTGTTGATAAATGGCACAAAATTTGAGATAACATGCGGATACTTTCAAAATAGAAGCCAAACAGCCACTCGGCGCATGCGCACTGAGCGAAACGGTTACTTCCAGCATAAGTCACTCCGTGCATACGACAACAGCGAGACCTCTCTCTCTCTCCTACCTCCCCACTCACTCTCCTCCTCCTTTCCCCCACTTCCCCAACCATCCGTTCCCCAACTCTCTCATGACAATTCTCCGTCTCCCCTCTTGTCCTAATGGCTCCCAAACCCAGACAATATAAAATGTTATCTTGGAACATACGGAGCGTCCACCGCCGCCTGGTTGATCTTTCTCATTATGCTGCATCTCATCACCCTGCTGTTATCTGCCTTCAGGAGGCTTTCCCTCACTCTCGTCGCCCCAGACCCCCACCCTGGCTTCGGGGATACCACTGCTACCATACCCATTCTGGCCAAGGCCTGGTTACATACATTCGTCACTCTATTCCTCACACCCTCATTACCAAATCACCTGCCTCTTCTCACTCCTCCCTCTCTCACTTATTTCGCCTCACTGTCAACGATGCCTCTTTGTATATGTGTAACGTCTATCTCAGCATATGACAGAGTAGATAGGCATGGTATGTGGAAGGTATTAAGAATATATGGAGTGGAGGGGAAATATATGTAAAGATATATACGTATATGTATGTGAGCATATGTGCCTCTCACTGCATACATATGTACTATCACGATCCAAAGTTTCTTTACCCCCCTGAGTGGAGGAAGGTCGAAGCCAATGTTGAAGAAATGACGGGCCACCGAACACAGGCCAGTTCATGATGGAGGGGTTCACTAAGCTGAAGCTTAGGATAATAAGAATCACCCGGATGAAACACACGAGCCTATTTATGAATCACGGTATCATGAACCATTATTAGTCTTGTATACTAGCAGTGTCCGATCATCTGGTCTTGCTACAACCTTGGCTTCGACCTTCCTCCACTCAGGGGGTGTAAAGAAACTTTGGATCGTGATAGTACAGTTGCGGACGTATCAAACGGAAACACCCAGTCCACCAGCGAGGTGGTGTAGTGCTCTCCGCATCTGGTAACACTGATTGGTATGGAACTTCACCTAGTTTCGTTTGGTCGCTAGGACGAACCGAACGCGGTGATCAGTGCCGTTGTGCGCAGTTATTGGTGCTATAAATTTAAACAATGTCCTGCCTGACAATATACTGAAAATAACAACGTTTTATAAATATAGTAATAAAATATTTTCACGCCATACATATTCGTAATTTATTCACATGAAACACTCAGGTTTCGTAATTATGACTTTTGACAAACATCACGAACCATATAACATTTACCGACAGCCAGCATATAAGCCAGTATAACATAGTCTGCATTCCTGTATTGTACCTATCATGATAATCACAAAATTACCGTGATCCCCCTCCTTCCTGACCGTGAACCTGAAACTGGTAGACCTCTTTAGGTGGCGCCACAGGAGGAGGCAGGGTGGGGCCCCTGGGAGACAGGAGGAGAGAGGAGGGGGCAATACTGGTTTGTCTGGTGGGAAAGGGGCTCTACAGGAGACGAGTGATGAGGTAGGGGAGAGTGGACTGTGGCAAGAAACTAGTATGGGATGGATAAATGATACGCTGGTGACATGGTGCTAAATCAGCTATAGTTTAACGTTAATTATGGAATTTGATAAGCTGTTCAACGTTATGCAGGCTTTGGCACATTATGCAGTCTATCAGAATGTTTTGTTGTATTGTCTAAAGGATGACCTACTCCTTATAGGGTAGCACATTACAAATCCAGCAGTATTAGTGTATGGTGACAACTATGTCATCACATGGTGATACAGTAGGTTCGCACAGTGTGCCACATCACAGTGCACAAATCGCATTGTGCGCGAGTGACCAAAAATCATAGCCAAAAACCTTGAATGCTCGAGTTTACCTCACAAAACACAAGGTAGAGGCAAGGAGTGGCTTAAAAACGCCATTTTCCTTCAGTACGCGACCCTCATCCCCACACAACGTGCCAGTGGTGACCTCGAGGCTCGTGGGGAAGGTGCTCAAGAGGACTCTACAGTAAGATCTCACCAATAACAACTTCGACAATTACGTTTTCGGCAATAACAGTAAGTTAGAATAGATACTCAGTTTCTATAATAACGACGTTTATTTCGCGAATTCCAAGTTGTTATAGTGCCAATACATCCACAACAAGATGAGGAATGAAACAAACAGGCAAGAAGAGATGAAGGAAATTGCCGAAAATGTGAGCAGTAGCGAGAAGGAGAGGTAGGATCCTCCCCTCACCACCTCCCCTGACTCTCCCGCCGCCATCCCCTCCACCTCCTCTGCCCCACCTGACTCACCAGCCGCCTCCCCCTCCACCTCCACAGCCCCACCTGACTGACCTACTTCACCTGGCATACCTGCAACCCCCACCATAATGACTGTTGCTGCATTCGGGAAGAAATGTAACATTCGACAGGCTGTAAATTTCTTTTGCCAAAGCCTGGAATAATACAACATTGGCAACTGTTAAACAAGCGTGGTGCGGCCAAGGTGGTGGCGGGGGCACTGTAAGTGCATTGCCGCGTCTCAGAATCCATGTTGTTTAAGTCAATCAGGCCTGTTGTCTGCTGTTGTTAAGGTGACTGCCCATATTTTTTTTTTATTGTAGCTATATCTGAAGTACAATGTCTGAAAAATTTGACCTTTATTATGTCTCTAAGGGCCAAAAACTGTCCAGGTGTTAGGGGGTGCTGCCCATATGTAATTTTTCCCATAAGATTATGTATTCTCAGTGAGCGAATTCACACTGCGTGAGGTCTTGGACCGCCCAGTCTCTCGCACACTGTGCGAGCCTACTGTATATGAAACGTTCCTAGAATGTTTGTTTAATGTCACACCTGTTGTCACAGCGACTGGAAACTACTCTTGTTGCGTTTTTGTAGTAACATCGTGGATGACAACTGATATCGAAAGCAGAGGAGGGTGAGAGAGGAATTTTCTCTTGCAACAATAAATAATAGCTAAAAGTAGTGATTTTTTTTTTTTTATGTGAGGAAGAAGGAACCAAAGGCAATGAGCCTGCAAAACTGTTCCTTCCAAGAGAAAAACAAAATACAAGAGAGAGCCAAATTCAAGATCCATTCATTTCGAGATGCCTGGACACACTGCGTTTGAAAGACTGGAATCATAGGAAGCAGGAAATACAGAGGGAGACAGTTCCGGAGTTGACCTGTTGCATAAATGAAGGACTGGGAGTAACGGTTAACTCTTGCATTAGAGAGTTGGACAGAAAAGGGGTGAGAGTTTTCTGCTAGATGGGTGCTACGTGCCCGTCGTAGACGTGGAGGAATGCATGCAGACAGTTCAGAGGAGCAGTGACCATTGACGTACCGATAGAAAAGGGATAAAGATGCAACAGTGCGGCGAAGAGACAGAGGTTGAAGGGAGTCAGTAAGAGGAGGAGAGTTAATGAGACGAAAAGCCTTTGACTCCACCCTATTGAGAAGAGCTGTATGTGGGGAGCCTCCCCACACATGAGAGTTGTACTCTACACAGGGGCAGATAAAACCCCTGTATAGAGTCAACAATTGTGCAGGGGTAAAGAAAGAACGGAGTTGGCTTAGAACACCCAATCTCTTGGAAGCAGATTTTACAAGAGATGTAATATGATCTTTCCAAGATAAGTCCCGAGTAAATGAAACCCCAAGCATGTTCAAGGATGATGCAGGATTAAGCTGCATATTATTAAACATTAGTGGATATATTTGTGGAAGATTTTGACGGGTTGATAGGTGCAAAAACTGAGTCTTAGATGCATTATAAACAACCAGATTATTTTTTCCCCAGTCAGAGATACGAGCCAAGCCGGACATTAGGTGTGCCATAGCCTCATCCTTTGTTTGTTCAAGTAACTGCTGAGATGGACGTTGTGGGAATCGAATGGAAAGGTCAAGGGTGGAGTCATCAGCGTATGAGTGGATAGGGTTAGATGTACAGCTTAGGTCATTGATGAATAAAAGGAAGAGTTGGTGATAGAACAGAGCCCTGAGGAACACCACTGTTAATAGAGCTAGGAGAAGAACGTTGGCCATCTACAACAGTGGCTACAGAACAACCAGAAAGAAAGCTAGAGATTAAGGCACAGACAGAAGTATAGACACCGTAAAAGGGCAGTTTGGAAATTAAAGATTTATGCCAGACTTGATCGAAAGACTTTGAGATGTCAAGTGCAATGACAAAGCTTTTGCCAAAGTCCCAAAAGGAGGATGACCATGAGTCTGAAAGGTAGGTGAGAAGATCGCCTGTGGAGCGTCCCTGACGGAACCCATATTGACGATCGGTAAGAAGGTTGTGATAGGAAAGATGCTTTAAAATTATTCTATTAAGAATAGACTAGAAAACTTTTGAGATACAGGATGTTAAAGCAATTGGACGATTGTTAGAGGATTGGGAATGGTCACCCTTCTTTGGGACTGGCTGAATGAGAGCAAACTTCCAGCAAGAAGGAAAGGTACAAGTTGATAGACAAAGGCAAAACAGTTTGCCTAGGCAGGGTGTAAGCACAGAAGCACAGTTCTTGAGAACAACAGGAGGGATTCCATCAGGCCCATATGCCTTATTGGTATTGAGGCCTGTGATGGCAGAAAATACATCAGCTGAAGAAATTTTAATGTTAGCCATAAGGAAGTCAGAGGAGGGAAGTGATGGATGAACAGCACTGGAATCGTTTAAGGTGGAATTGGAGGAGAAAGTCTGAGCAAAGAGATCTGCTTTTATCAGTGGAAGAAATAGCTACAGAGCCATCAGAGTAGAAAAGAGGAGGGAAGGATGATGAGGTAAAGTTGTTAGAAAAGATTTTGGCAAGGTGCAAGAAGGAGTGGGAAGAATTCGAGTTAGAGAGTTGAGAGCATTTTGTATGGATGAAATTATTTTTAGCAGAGCGAAGAACAGACTTAGCACGATTCCGGGCAGAAACGTATAAAAGATGTGATTCAGCGGTGGGTTGGCTCCGATACCTTTTATAGGCCCTCCCCTTGTTGCAGACAGCATTAGAGCAAGCATGATTAAACCAAGGCTTTCGTGCATTAGTCAAAGGATATGAGAAAGGAATGTATGCTTCCATGCCCGAGAGAATATCCTCCGTAATGCGCAAGGGACACCCATTCCAAGGAAAATCAAAGTACCACCACCTGAGGGCCTCCCAGTCTGCAGCTCGAAAATGCCACAGACGACGTTTCTTTGGAGGGTCCGCAGGCTATACAGGAGATTGGACAGGTTAAGGTGATGAGGTTGTGATCGGAGGAGCCCAACGGAGAGAAAAGATTAACAGTGTAAGCAGAAGGATTAGTTGTAAGGAAGAGGTCAAGCATGTTGGAGCTCTCTCCAAGGTGGTCAGGGATACGGGTAGGGTGCTGTACAAACTCCTCTAGGTCATTAAGGATAGAAAAGGTGTAGGCTTGTTCACCAGGTGGATTAGTGACAGGACAGGAGAGCCAAATGTTGTGGCGAACATTGAAATCTCCAAGAATGGAGATTTCAGAGAAAAGAGAAATGGATAGAATGTGTTCCATCGTAGAAGTAAGATAGTCAAAGAATTTTTGATAGTCAGTAGAATTAGGAGATAAGTAAACAGCACAGATATTTTTAGTCAGAGAATGACAGGAAAGCCGAAGCCAGAGTGAAGAGAATTCAGAAGAATCGAGTTCAGGAACACGAGAGCAAGATAAGTTGTTGCATATATATACACAACGGCCACCTTTGGGTTTGAAATGAGTATAAAGTAGGAGGATACAGAAAAGGGTCTGCTGTCAGTTGCCTTAGACAGTTGAGTCTCATTTAGAAATAGAAGGTGAAGTTTAGAGAAGGAGAGGTGGTGCTCAACAGAGCGAAAGTTAGAGGAAAGGCCACGAATGTTGCAGAAATGAAGAAGAAGAGAGTCAGAGAGTGGTTCCAGGCATCTTGAGACATCATCGGGAGAGGGGCAGAAGGTTGGGGCATTTATGGTCCCCCCCCCTGGGGACTCCGAGACTACGTTATTCGACGCCATTTTTCAAAATTTTGAAAAGGAAGTGTGGTGTGTACTGTGCATGTAGTTTGGTGTTGATAATTAGAGAAACTTGTATTGGAGAGCATGCTGGCCTACTCTCTGTGTTACTGAGACACTGAAAAAGTTCAGCAAAGGGTGATGATCGGGACCTAGTCCCGAGGGCTGATGAAATGGGAGCTCCAACTCTCCCTGTCATCAGCTTTCCATCCATCTTGGGAGTACTGCCCTTCTCGAATGGTGCTACAGTCTACTCCAGGTACCAATGGTTCTCGTTAACATCTGTATGGCACCGGTTTAAACCAGCACGTGATTTCCTGGGAGGAGGGGATGGACTGGGTCCCAGAACATAGGTGACAATACTGAGATGGGCTAATAGGTGGGTAGAGAGATGCCTTATCAGTTGTATTATATGATCTTTATGTCGGATTACTGTTAACCCTATAGTGACAGAGTAAACTGTGGTATGAACGACGTGTAACTGTTAAATAATCTGATTCACAACCTCTGTATTCAGTTTACTGTCCCCCTTCCCTCTTCCCGATAACTGCGTGCACTCAGACGGGTACTGACAGGGAAAGGAGATGGCCGTAATGACTGCACCATGATCCGTGGGTTACGTGTTTATACATCAAAGACATTGTTCACCTGTTTTCTTTAGTGGATTGCAAAATACACCGCTATTCAGCCAAGGCAACAGCTCCATTTTCGGACACTGCTGAGATGTGTAGCTCAGTAGTTGCTCTCCGGAAACAGGGCAATGGTCCCTGCATTTATGTTTATCCTGTCTATTTCATACAGTGTGAACGCCACTCGATTGTTTAGCATTACAAAACACACTGCAGATGAAGTATGTGTTTATATTTATTATTTAATAAAAGCGATTTCTGTAATTGATAGCACAGTTGATGTAATATGCACGTGCTCAGACTGGATAACTGCAGACATTACAACCTTGTTCCACCATTGTTGGCTCGAGAGTTTGTGAAGGAATGCTTACGGCATACGACAATAGGAACCTAAATATAACTAATAAGCTTTAGCAATCTCTTAAATCAACAGCCAAACACGGCATACAGAAAACGGTAACATATACCTGGGTTATGTATATCCACCTTTATTATACAGTGGTGCCATACAGATCTTAATGAGAAACATAGGGACCATCATTACTGTCAGACTGTTCGTATTTACTGGTGATAAAGGAAATATCTACATAGGCCTATCACTACTCTGCGATATCAGTCGTCATCCATGATGATACCACGTAATAGGCTACAAGAGTAATTCACAATCACTATGACATCACTAACATCTGACAAACTGTAGGGACGTGTAATATATTTGCACATTAGCAAATTGTCACCATACTCATAATACAGGGGTACTGAGCCACCCAGTGGAAAGCTTGTAATAAACTGTTACAAACCATTATGGTCAATAACAATACTTGGCAACGTCAACATGATGTTTCATGGTCTGACTGTAAAATTCCATATTCTCCATGAAACAATGATTTGGCCCAGTCACCACCTTGTACTCTGTCCCTCCCACTGTAGCTCTTGTCGTCTTCCAAAGTCCACCTTCCCCTACCCCTTCACCCCTCTCCTCTAGTCTCCAGTTTGAACGCTATTACCCCATTCCTCACCCACCTCCCTCCTCCTCTCTCCCAGGTCCCCCACCTCCACCTGTGGCGCCAACTCCTGTATGTAGTGAACTTGCTTCGATTTCAGAAGTCTACCAATGTCAGGTACACGATAGGGAGGATGGGCGTCATGATAATTTTCTGTTCATTGATAGCTGTGGGGAAGCTGATAACTAAGAGATATGATGAATTATTAACTGTTGCATGGCTCATGACTCGAAAATAAACCACTCATGAAATCCGTGTCATTCATAATAACTGCCAATATGTAGAGGGTGTATTGTGTGACAATATTAAAAAGCTTTCTGTAATCAGTGTATTTTCTGACGGAACATTGCTCATATATTACCACCAGTAACTGTGCACAGCGGCAATGATCGCCGCGTTCGGTTCGTCCTAACGAGCGAACGAAACCTGGTGAAGTTCCATTCCACTCAGTGTTTCCAGATGCGCAGAGCATTACACCACCTCTCTGGTGGACGGGGTGTTTCTGTTTGATATGTCCGCAACTGTACATACGTGTGTATCTGGGTACCAATTTATTCATCTCAAAACATGTAATGATAATTATTGTAAAGACTTTGTACCATGTACATGCCATTGTATGTCATTGTTCATTATTGTTCTTGTAATGATAATTACTTCTGTACCTTCTATGCCCCAAGACACCGATATATATATATATATATATATATATATATATATATATATATATATATATATTTCCCGATCTCATTCACCCTTTCCTCCTTGGCCTTGAGGGACATTATTCCCCAGAGTGTTGGGGCTCGTATTGAATGGCCAATAAAAAATCTAAATAAAAAAAAAATATTCTGACAAGGAAGGCTTCGAGTTACCTCTTCATTAGCAATTTGTTTTAACATAATTAAATTTAGCATTCTTTATCATAGTACGACAATTCATAAGGACACATAGGACCATCTTATTTTTCATTTTCTTTTCTTTTTCACCTTAGCTGTTCTTGGGATTTTTAAGTATTTTCTCATCACGGGTTCCATTTGCGATATTTTATACGTCTTTTAAAAGCGGTGGAAAGCGTTTGAAAAGCTTCTTTTGTTGTAAAAGTTCTCTGTAACTTTCCCAACAGTAAATATTATCTAGGCTATAAATATTATTGGGAATTCACCAGAGAAGATCCTGTACCATGCGCAGTGTGTGGGACGCCTGTGGCACACACACTGCATCATTACATAACGGAATGTCCACTAACTGCTAAGCACAGAAACCCACGACTCTTGACGTTGACTTAACAAATCACATGGTTAACCATTTAAAAACTGTTACTGCCAATTTCGCGTGAATATCCTGAATATGTACCACAATACTAACAAGCACTACATCCAGACGTGTTTATTTATACTTACAAACACTTGCTGTCCTTCGTTCTATCTTACAAAGATCAGCAACGTTCACCAAATACTCTGGTTTGTCCCTAGTAATAGCCGCTAACAACTGTGCTTCCAAGCCACTGTAAGGGAAAAATACTGTTATCTACAAATGAGGGTTATGTACAGACTGTATGATCAACTAAACAGTTGCGATGATATGAATTGGAGAAAGAGAGGTGTAATCTTAGAGGGTGTGTGTGTCTTATGTTACCTAGCCATAGTTGATGACAAATGTACCGCTTCTAGCCAGTGAAAGAAAAACGCTCCCGTGCACCAGTGAAGAATATGTATAAAATATATGTACAACAAAAGGAAGTAAAGATCTGAAACGAAGAGCGAGTGTAGTGGCTGGAGAGTGTAGTAGGTGTGATGGTGGTGGAGGGTGTTGTGGCCATCACTCACCAACCTGCTGATAAGGTGATGCTGTCATCACCTTCGGCCAGGGCTGGTACTGTTATGTTCACTGTATTCCTTTACTACTCTAATACTACCCCTTACTCCTATGTATAATACATCTTACGAATGCCTCTGTATTTTATAACATAGAGTGTAACTTATTTTTATCAATGGGCATGTGGCTACACCCAAAAACCACGGTGTGGCCACACTCACGAATGTCCAATTACTAAATGTATATAACTGTATTGGCTGAAGAAGGTGTGTGGCAAGACCCACCACCGTCTTTTGTTATATAAGCACTCTGTACCTTTTACATCAATAAATATTTCAGTTCAGTTCAGTTTTCTGTAACTGTCTCAACAATAAATAGCATCAGTCATCAGCGGTGTTTGTTTGCAGACGGACCCCATCTTAGAACGCCTTTTTTTTTTTTTTTTTTTTTGAGTGGGGGGGAATTACCCTTATCAGTGACAATTTTTCCAAACCGAACCTAAGTTTTTGTAACAACCCTGTACGTCACCTCTGCGATCCAGACTTTTACATGTTCAAAAGGGTCAGAAAACAAGTCACTATTGATGACCACTGTGTGCTGGAACGGTCAGGAACTCAGATTGATGGAGACTCTCTCCCACTAGCGGCCTCTTCGGTTGCGTTTATTATATTTCAAGTGGCCAAGTTAAGAGTGATAGCATGCCAAAATGACGGGGCCAGTCTCCAACTAGGCCAACCCAAGCCCAACCTTCGCAGTTTCCCAGAATGCTTCTAAGTTGCACGTTAATAAATTACTAGGTAAGCTCTATACCACCAGTTCTCAAGGGTTATACAAACAATAAAGTTCGAGTGGGAGGGAATGTGTATTAACAAGACCAAAAAGTAGAAATCTTCCCCAGGTACTTGCTTTACAGATTAAACATGAATCAGTTGGCACATTGTTCAAAAGATATATCTCTATATGGTCCTAATATCAAATCCACGAAACTTAGCTTCTCTATCCCAGTCCAATGTGTTTCTTCATAATCGTCCCTCTGAGCACAAATTTCACTGGTCCAGTCCTCTGCCACTCCCAACCTTAACTTCCACACTTGGACCTTGATTCACTGGAACTTCGACCTCCACGCCTGGACTTGGACTCACTCACTGATACTTAGACCTCCACAGTTGGACCTGCTAGAAGTTAATAAGAATAATAAATAACTATTCTCCCCAGTGCATGTAATTCCTTCACATGATCAGGAAGGTCTCATAATAAAGAAACATGAGTTACAACACTCGGCATCTCAAATAATAACAGAATAACACATGGCACTACAGACACATAGGTCTGCTCAAAATAATTCTTATTGTAGGGATAACATGGAAGAAAAAGTACTATAACAAATACAGTAAGCATGAATAACTAACACTAACCATGAAAATCATCATTGCATCAATATCATTGTGCCTCACAAAGTAACTATGTGAACATTTACTCACAACATAGCCCTAATAAATACTGAATTGCAAAGTCATTTCAACACAATAAATAATAATTCACAGTCCCCGGGCACCTGATACTTGGCCTACAAAAAAAAATCACACTTTTATCTGAGGCTCAGACAGAACTAGCTAGCAGTCTCGTATTCTAGTTAATAAATAATAATATAAAGTACAGTACACAAAAATATGGGAAATACCTCACTATTAAGCTCAAAAATGTAGGGGAGGTGAGCGGGAACGCAGGACTCGCTTCTCCAATGGCTAATGGCGTCACCGTTACACTTCCTGAGGAATGACAACACTTCGATTCTACCCGAGTCTGTTTCTCTATTTCATCACTATTATCACTCATGGGATATCACTATTCGCGCTTCAACATATCAAACATATCATTATCAAATTACTTACAGAATTCCTTGGAAGGGGGGGGAGGATGACGAGAGTACTGACCGTTTCATCAGCCCTCAGGACTAGTTCCTGACCATCCCCCTTTGCTGAACTTTTTCAGTGTCTCAGTTACACAGAGAGTAGGCCAGCATGCTCTCCAGTACAAATTTCTCTATCTACACCAAACTACATGCACAGTACACACTACACTTCCTATTCAAAATTTAACTAAAATGGTGTCTTCACCAAGCCTCGGAGTCCCCTGGGGGGGGACCATAAATGCCCCCACCATCCGCCCCTCTCCCAGTGATGACTCGAGGTGCCTGGAACCACTGTCTGACTCTCTTCTTCTTCATTTCTCCAACATTCGCGGCCTTTCCTCTAACTTTCACTCTGTTGAGCACCACCTCTCCTCCTCTAAACCTCACCTTTTTCTAACGGAGACTCAGCTGTCTGAGACAACTGACAGCAAACCCTTTTCTGTATCCTCCTACTTTCTCTATACTCATTTCAAAGCCAAAGGTGGCCGTTGTGTATATATACGCAACGACTTATCTTGCTCTCGTGTTCCTGAACTCGATTCTTCTGAATTCTCTACACTCTGGCTCCGGTTTTCCTGTCATTCTCTGACTAAATATATCTGTGCTGTTTACTTATCCCCTAATTCTACTGACTATCAAAAATTCTTCGACTATCTTACTTCTACTATGGAACACATTCTATCCATTTCTCCTTTCTCTGAAATCTCCATTCTAGGAGATTTCAATATTCACCACCACCTTTGGCTCTCCTCTCCTTTCATGGATCCACCTGGTGAACAAGCCTCCATCTTTTCTATCCTTAATGACCTACAGCAGCTTGTACAGCACCCTACCCGTATCCCTGACCACCTTGGAGAGCGCTCCAACATACTTGACCTCTTCCTCACAACTAATCCTTCTGCTTACTCTGTTAATCTTTTCTCTCCGTTGGGCTCCTCCAATCACAACCTTATTACCTTAACCTGTCCTATCACTCCGGTACGGCCTGTGGATCCTCCAGGGAAACGTCGTCTGTGGCATTTTGGAGCCGCGGACCGGGAGGCCCTCAGGCAGTACTTCTTCGATTTTCCCTGGAATGATTATTGCTTCCATGGCCGGGAGCCATCTGAGTGTGCCTTGCGCATTACGGAGGTTATTCTCTCGGGCATGGAAGCATACATTCCTTTCTTATATCCTTTCACTAACGCAAGAAAGCCGTGGTTTAATCACTCTTGTTCTAATGCTGTCCGCAACAAGGAGAGGGCCTATAAAAGGTACCGGAGCCACCTCACCCCTGAATCAGATCATCCTTACATTTCTGCCCGGAATCGTGCTAAGTCTGTTCTTCGCTCTACTAAAAATAGTTTCATCCATACTAAATGCTCCCAACTCTCCAACTCGAATTCTTCCCACTCCTTCTGGCACCTTGCCAAAAATCTTTCTAACAACTTTACCTCATCATCCTTCCCTCCTCTTTTCTACTCTGATGGCTCTGTAGCTATTTCTTCTACTGATAAAGCAGATCTCTTCGCACAGACTTTCTCCTCCAATTCCACCTTAGACGATTCCGGTGCTGTTCCTCCATCACTTCCCTCCTCTGACTTGCTCATGGCTGACATTAAAATTTCTTCAGTTGATGTATTTTCTGCTATCACTGGCCTCATACTAACAAGGCATATGGGCCTGATGGGGTCCCTCCTGTTGTTCTCAAGAACTGTGCTTCTGTGCTTACACCCTGCCTAGGCAAACTCTTTCGCCTTTGTCTGTCAACTTGTACCTTTCCTTCTTGCTGGAAGTTTGCTCTCATTCAGCCAGTCCCAAAGAAGGGTGACCACTCCCAACCCTCCAACTATCGTCCAATTGCTTAAACGTCCTGTATTTCGAAAGTTTTTGAGTCAATTCTCAATAGAAAAATTTTAAGGCATCTTTCCTATCACAACCTTCTTTCCGATCGTCAGTACGGGTTCCGTCAGGGACGCTCCACTGGCGATCTTCTCACCTACCTTTCAGACTCCTGGTCATCCTCCTTTCGGGACTTTGGTGAAAGCTTTGCCATTGCACTTGACATCTCAAAGGCTTTCGATCGAGTCTGGCATAAATCTTTAATTTCCAAACTGCCCTCCTACGGTTTCTATCCTTCTATCTGTGCCTTCATCACTAGCTTCCTTTCTGGTCGTTCTATAGCCGCTGTTGTAGACGGCCATCATTCTTCTCCTAGATCTATCAACAGTGGTGTTCCTCAGGACTCTGTCCTATCACCAACTCTCTTCCTTTTATTCATCAATGATCTTCTAAGCTTTACATCTAACCCTATCCACCCATACGCTGATGACTCCACCCTTCACCTTTTCATTCGGTTCCCGCAAAGCCCATCTCAACAGTTACTTCAACAAACAAGGGATGAGGCTATGCCACACCTAATGTCTGACTTGGCTCGTATCTCTGACTGGGGTAAAAATAATATGGTTGTTTTTAATGCATCTAAGACTCAGTTCTTACACCTATCAACCCGACAAAATCTTCCACAGGTATACCCACTAATGTTTAATAATATTCAGCTTAATCCTGCATCATCCTTGAACATGCTTGGGGTTTCATTTACTCGGGGCTTATCTTGGAAAGATCATATTACATCTCTTGTAAAATCTGCTTCCAAGAGATTGGGTGTGTTAAGCCGACTCCGCTCTTTCTTTACCCCAGCACAAATGTTGACTCTATACAGGGGTTTTATCCACCCCTGTGTGGAGTACAACTCTCATGTGTGGGGAGGCTCCCCACATATAGCTCTTCTCAATAGGGTGGAGTCAAAGGCTATTCGTCTCATTAACTCTCCTCCTCTTACTGACTCCCTTCAACCTCTGTCTCTTCGCCGCACTGTTGGATCTTTATCTCTTTTCTTTCGCTACTTTAATGGTCACTGCTCCTCTGAACTGTCTGCTTGCATGCCTCCACCTCTACGACGGGCGCGTAGCACCCGTCTGGCAGCAAACTCTCATCCCTTTTCTGTCCAACTCTCTAATGCAAGAGTTAGCCGTTACTCCCAGTCTTTCAGTTATGCAACAGGTCAGCTCTGGAACTGTCTCCCTCTGTCTGTATTTCCTGCTGCCTATGATCTCCAGTCTTTCAAATGTAGTGTGTCCAGGCATCTCAAAATGATCGGATCTTGAATTTGGCTCTCTATTGTATTTTGTTTTTCTCTTGGAGGGAACTGTTACTGCGGGCTCATGACCTTTGGTTCCTTCTTCCTCGCATTAAAAAAAAAAAAAAAAAAAAAACTGCCACCTACCACGGCCGGTGAGCGAGTCAGACACGCCAAAACTGCGTTGTGCAAGAGGGAGCGGGGGATGACGGCGTACGTAATTTAAATTATTATTATTATAGACTCGTGATAAACTCAGTGTGATGTCTTTCCCCTTACAATCGATTACTAAAAAAAAAATGACATTCTCTAGTTATAATAACTACTCAGCAACCTCTCTCTCTTTATACCCTTACATAGAAAAACTATAATAATTATCGTGCTTTACATCACTTTGCGCACGCGTACATTATGCTGGATCACGTGACCAAAGGCACATGTTCCCATCCACTCGAGATTTTATATTATAAAGAGACTTAATACTAGTAAATTACAGTAGGAAAAAAAAAAGTGACCTAGCAACTAGGTAATTAATCTATGTTCTGGTAACGTCCGCATGGAAACAGCCATGCCTCGGCCACACTGTCTCACTTAACCGAACTTTTGGTCATATAAAATGAACTAGATACAACTCATTATCACTTCCGGGCATTACAACCCTATTGATCCTAACCTAACCTACTTTATGCTAACCTAACCTACTTTATGCTAACCCAACCTACTTTATGCTAACCCAACCTACTTTATGCTAACCCAACCTACTTTATGCTAACCTTACCTACTTTATGCTAACCTAACCTACTTTATGCTAACCTAACCTACTTTATGCTAACCTAACCTACTTTATGCTAACCTAACCTACTTTATGCTAACCTAACCTACTTTATGCTAACCTTACCTACTTTATGCTAACCCAACCTACTTTATGCTAACCCAACCTACTTTATGCTAACCTTACCTACTTTATGCTAACCTAACCTACTTTATGCTAACCCAACCTACTTTATGCTAACCTAACCTACTTTATGCTAACCTAACCTACTTTATGCTAACCTAACCTACTTTATGCTAACCTAACCTACTTTATGCTAACCTAACCTACTTTATGCTAACCTAACCTACTTTATGCTAACCTAACCTACTTTATGCTAACCTAACCTACTTTATGCTAACCTAACCTACTTTATGCTAACCTAACCTACCTTATCCCTTACGTAACAATATTTTCTTTGTTTATTGATGGATTTTCTTCCATCTGGACAACGCACTTCTGTACACCTTCACTAAGTCACTAGCATTGATAGGTTGTCCTATGTCTCCTTAAGGATTACCCATACTACTTCCTATGGACTCAGGCGGCATCAGTAATATACAGGATTCAAGGCTGGTGTGTAGTGTGCAGAATAAACCGCTGAGGAAGAGCAGTTTGGAAATTTGTATAGTCAGTTAGAACTGGACCTGAGAGAGAGAGAGAGAGAGAGAGAGAGAGAGAGAGAGAATGTCATTAGTCACAGATTTCCAGGGATGATGATGATGATGATGATGATGATG
>NC_137044.1:28282845-28419735 GCF_032717465.1 Coenobita brevimanus
ATGGCCGAACATTAGACTTTGCCGTGTGACCTTCACCTTTGATTAATTGCTCTCAGAATCAATACTTCATTCCTGCGTGACCCTTAACCCTTCCACCAAGACAGGTCCATATCAGATAAAAAATGGTGTGAGTTGACCTTGCCATATAACTTGGAACTTTGATCTTGCCCTGTGACCTTGACCTCCGACCCATTATTCTGTAAATCGAACCCAATTATCCTTGATCTGGCCTGAACCTTTCCTCAGAGTTGGACTTTAATCGCATAAAAACTGTTGAACTTGCCATGTGACCCTGACCAATCACTCATTGTACTGAAAGAAGGTCCAGTGCCTGGGTGATCCTCAGTCCTTCCCCTAGGCCTGATGACAGTGAGAATAAAAGTATTTCAGTAACTTTGTTCCCACACAGACACACGGGTAGAACTCTGACCTGGCCTTGTGACCTTGATCTTTGACTGATTGGTATTCTAATTCCTTCTTTCCTATCATACCTTTAACCCTTCCACCAAGTTTGGTCTAAGTCGGAGAAAACTGTTTAAGCTGACCTTGCAGGGGCAAAGCTTAGCCAATTCTTGTGACCTTAACCTTTGACCTACTATTTAAAAATAAACAGGTGACCCCCTTACCTGACCCGGCGTTTTGCGAGAGCGCGGATCCGCGTGTCGTAAGCGCGTCCTTTTTCCTCGGAAGCGTGGATTTTTTTTTTTTTTTTTAAATATTACAAAAGCGGCTGAATTTTTGTATCATAATCGCGTTTTTCACACTTTCGTTAGCCAGACGTTTAGATCTACCTTTAAATTTCTACCTCTAAATTTAAGTCTACATTTATGTTTCTACCTTTAAGTCTACCTTTAAATTAAAATTTAAGTCTACCTTAAAATTTCTACCTTTAAATTTAAGAGTACCTTTAAATTTCTACCTTTAAATTTAAGTCTACCTTAAAATGTCAACCTTTTATTTAAGTCTACCTTTAAATTTCTACCTTTAAATTTAAGTCTATGTTTAAATTTATACCTTTAAAGTTTAGTCTATCTTTAAATTTTTACCTTTAAATTTAGGTCTAACTTTAAATTTCTACCTTTAAATTTAAGTCTACCTTTATATTTCTTGTTGGTTCACCGCCAAGAAATACACCCGTACATCAATACACTGTCCACTCTGTATATACCATCAATACACTGTCCACTCTGTATATACCATCAATACACTGTCCACTCTGTATATACCATCAATACACTGTCCACTCTGTATCTTCTGTGTATCATGGACTAACTGTGTATCGTAGACTGACTGTGTATCATGGACTAACTGTGTATCGTAGACTGACTGTGTATCGTGGACTGACTGGGTATCGTGGACTGACTGTGTATCGTGGACTGACTGGGTATCGTAGACTGACTGTGTATCGTGGACTGACTGGGTATCGTGGACTGACTGGGTATCGTGGACTGACTGTGTATCGTGGACTAACTGTGTATCGTAGACTGACTGTCTATCGTGGACTGACTGGGTATCGTGGATTGACTGACACGTGTAGTTCACTGCACGGTCAGGCCAGGCTCGATAATTACCCTCAATGCGCTAATTACCCTAAATGTGCTAATTACTATCAATGTACTAATTACCCTCAATGTGCTAATTACTATCAATGTACTAATTACCCTCAATGTGAGGTAGTTAACAACCCTGAATGCGCTAATTACACAGTGAGGTAGTTAACAACCCTCAATGTGCTAATTACACTGTGAGGTAGTTAACAACCCTCAATGTGCTAATTACACTGTGAGGTAGTTAACAACCCTCAATGTGCTAATTACACAGTGAGGTAGTTAACAACCCTCAATGTCCTAATTACACAGTGCGGTAGTTAACAACCCTCAATGTGCTAACTACACAGTGATTAGTTAATGAATATATACCATGATGGGCTTAGTGAAAATTATTAAGATGCCTAATATACAACATTACATCTTAGAGAGAGAGAGAGAGAGAGAGAGAGAGAGAGAGAGAGAGATTTCTGCCTTTCCCGGATGTACACAATAACTGGGTCATTTCTGGCTGATGAGTTACATTGTAGTACCATACCCCATTTCTCCCCAGTGTAACCTGTCAGCCAGAAATGACCCACGATGTCCGGGCTGGGGCAGTGTCTCGGGTCCTTTCGTCTCCACCTGTATGTATGCTTGTGCGTCTGCTGACCAATAGGAGTCGAACGCGAGATCCTGTGTGTGTGTGTGTGTGTGTGTGTGTGTGTGTGTGTGTGTGTGTGTGTGTGTGTGTGAAATGAGTAGGAGGGTAAGGCAGTGAGATGGGGTTCAAGGGGCCTTTCGTGGGTTCAAGCCTTAACCACTGACAGCAGAGTGTTTGTGTCTTTATGCTGGTTTACTATCTTGTGCTCTCTCTCTCTCTCTCTCTCTCTCTCTCTCTCTCTCTCTCTGGGTGGTGGGAAGCAGCCCTATATTGATTCAAACCTAAGTCATCGATATTCAACAGCAAAGCAAACTTTATCCCCAGCTTTTGGTCTCTCTCTCTCTCTCTCTCTCTCTCTCTCTCTCTCTCTCTCTCTCTCTCCAGCTTGCGATCGTCATTATAACATGTATCACAGGAGTGTAGACGCGATATCTCCTGAACCCTCGACGGATTTCAACAAAACTTTTGTCAGTGATGCGATATGAAGGGACGATGAACTGTTTAGTTGTGCAAGGTCATGGGGTCAAAGGTCAAGGTCACATGGGTGTGCGTGCAATATCGCCTTCATCCTCCGACGGATTTCGACCACAGTTTTGACAGTTATACAGTATGAAGGAATAATAAACTGATTAGGTCACTAAGGTCGAGGTCAAAGGTCAAGGTCATTTTAGTGTAGACGCAATATCTCATGAACGCCTAGACGGATTTCGACTAAATTTTGGTCAGTGATACAATATGAAGGGTCTATGAACTGATTAGGTCAGCAGGGTCAAGGGGTCAAAAGTCAAGGTCATATGGGGTCGAATTTGTTTATCTTCAGTCTCACTTCAACCCACAATGAACCCTGTCATGGAGGCTGTGTGGCAAGTCCGGGCACAAGGCTTGGTGGAGGCTGCCAGGCAACGATTTGTGGCGACAGTTACGGCCTCGAGGTCTCGGCGTTTACTTCAACTAAGGAGGGATGTGTCGTACCGAAGGTGTTTATTAAGGATGGATCACACCCCTCCAGCACTTATATACGTCCTAACCTGAAGGTGTTTATTAAGGATGGATCACACCCCTCCACCACTTATATACATCCTAACCTGAAGGTGTTTATTAAGGATGTATCACACTCCTCCAGCAATACATCCTAACCTGAAGGTGTTTATTAAGGATGTATCACACCCCTCCAGCAATACATCCTAACCTGAAGGTGTTTATTAAGGATGGATCACACTCCTCCAGCATTTAAATACATCCTAACCTGAATAAACCGGTCATGGGATGGAAGAAAATAAATGAAGACATCCCGGACTCAGTAGGTTAATGTACCGCTGTCTTCAGGTGGCTGTCAGTGAATGACATGACAAACTGTTTCTCGTAACCCAAGAAACTTTTAACTACACCGGGTGGTAACCATATCACCAGTAGGATGCCTGCTGGGCTGGTGGGTTGAGGCGCTCCAGATGAATGGGGCTAGTAAGGTTTGCCATCCAAGGACTGGTTAACTTTACTGGTCACTGCCACTCAAGGAAGAGCAAGGCTGGTTACCCTAACCTTAACTCTTGTGACAGAGCAACTTAGCCACAATGCCCTATGCTCCTCATGAGGTAAAAAACGATTGAATTATCAAACAAATTCATCACTTCAGTTTGTTTCTCACCAGCAGGGTTCCCGATGTTACCCAGATATGAAATCTATGATCATGCATACCGGCACTGCCTGGGACCCGATGGGGCCACCTCCCTGTTGAAGACGACTCCCGGGATACCATGTTACCCACTGAACCTATGTTCCTCCTTTAGCCCATTTCCCCAGGGATATATTCCCCATGGACCTATTCCTACTGTGGACCTATTCACCCCATGGACCTATTCCTACTGTGGACCTATTCACCCCATGGACCTATTCCTACTGTGGACCTATTCACCCCATGGACCTATTCCTACTGTGGACCTATTCACCCCATGGACCTATTCCTACTGTGGACCTTTTCACCCCATGGACCTATTCACCCCATGGACCTATCCCTACTGTGGACCTATTCACCTCATAGATCTATCCCAACTGTGGACCTATTCACCCCATGGACCTATCCCTACTGTGGACCTACTCACCCCATGGACCTATTCCTACTGTGGACCTATTCACCTCATGGACCTATTCCTATTGTGGACCTATTCACCCCATGGACCTATTCCTACTGTGGACCTATTCACCCCATGGACCTATTGCTACTATGGACCTATTCACCTCATGGACCTATTCCTATTGTGGACCTACTCATCCCATGGACCTATTCCTACTGTGGACCTATTCACCCCATGGACCTATTCCTACTGTGGACCTATTCACCCCATGAACCTATCCCTACTGTGGACCTATTCACCCCATGGACCTATTCCTACTGTGGACCTATTCACCTCATGGACCTATTCCTACTGTGGACCTATTCACCCCATGGACCTATTCCTACTGTGGACCTATTCACCCAGTGGACCTATTGCTACTATGGACCTATTCACCCCATGGACTCATCTTCCTACTACCCACCTACCCTACTCATCCACCCATCCTGCTCACTCACCCACCTTCCCAACCTACTCATCCATCCATTATGCCCAGCCTCCCACCCACCAACTCATCCATCCACACTGTCCCACCACAACCAAACAACCACACAACCCTGCCCACCCAACGCATCCACCCACCCACTTGACCCATCGCCCCACCACCTTACCCAGCCAAGTACTTTTCTCACATCACATCCATCTAACATTCAGTGCACAACAACATCACCATCCACTCACCATCAATACCATCACTATAATACAGTTGAGATAATACACCACATCGTCATCACAACCAAACCATCCATTACCACCACCACCACATCTCATCACCACATCACCATTCTGTCACTTTGCTATATGACTCAGGCAATTGCTTACTACACAATATCATCATTTCAGTACTATAACACCATCACCACCACCATGACAATCACTCAACTCCCTCAACACACACACACACACACACACACACACACACACACACACACACACCGCTCGCTGGTGCAGTGGTAACGTTCCCGCTTGCCAACTGGTGGACGGGAGTTCTCGCCTCGCTAAGGTTCCGAAAAGTTTCACTGACAAAGTGGGTGGTTACTGTCCCCCTTGAGCAAGGGGACGGGTGTGTGCGTGTGTGAAGGTCACAGCCTTGCCCTTAGATCGGACTATATGAGCTCTCAGCTCCCTTCCGGGAGGGAATAAGCTGACGATCACGACCATCAGGTGATCCTGACCGACCCGGTGAATTACACACACACACACACACACACACACACACACACACACACACACACACACACACACTACACATCAGCACAGAAAAACTTTATTACATAACTTTGTCCGCTTCCCACCACACAGTATGACCCTCCCACCAGCTCAGTATTATACCACACACACACACACACACACACACAATCGAACTATACAAAACACCTACTCTCACTCCGCGAGCGTTAATGCAAATATACAAAAATAAAATAAAATAAACACAGCCAACAACTAAAACTGATAATACAAATAAAGCCTGAGAGGTTCCTTAGTGTGGTCAGATCTAAATAATAATGTCAAGCTGTGTTCGTGTGTCTGTCTGTGAGTTTGTTCGTTTCTTTCACGTGAAGGGTAATAAATATTGACCAAAATCTTTTTGCATTAGGTCGGGGTAAGTCCAGAGAGTGTTAGAAAACTACAAAAATAATAAATAAATAAATAAATAGCGATCGCGCGCAACGCTACTGAACGAACTTATTGCAAAATCGCGACACGCAAAAATATGGTAATAATTTTTTCGATTCATTAATCAGAATTGGTCATTGTGGGCTCAGTAACGATATGGAAACAAAGATAATGGTATTTGCAAACACGGTACCATGCAAAGGCTGTTAGTTATTCCAGCAAATTTTTGCAGGCAAGCACTAGTAAAAATTGAAGAAAAGGGAGTAAAGAAATAACTAAGAATAAAGAAATCTATGGTGAAGAAAAGAAGTAAATAAGTACTGGGTAAAACTGGTTGTGCTATAGATGACTTAAGAAATAACTGAAGCTGTCTTAGTTATGAAGAGTAGGGGGAGGGTGGGAGTTAGGAGTGGAGGGTAGGTGTGGGAGGAGGAGGAGGAAGATAGAAAGACAATGAGAGAGAGAGAGAGAGAGAGAGAGAGAGAGAGAGAGTTTAAATGTCTGATTTTCTCGGTCTGTCTTCTAAGTGGCTCTGAAGACGTCTAACACCTATATCTCGGCGATTTATTCCCCCTGCAGCACCTTAATACCTTCTTGTATGTCTTTCCACATGCCTATCTGTCTATGTATCTATCCATCTATCTATCTATCTGTCTATCTATTTGTTGCCAAACGCCTTGGTGTCGTATGGGATGGCCACAACAAATCGCCTCCCCGTCGCCCTGCCGTCTGCTATTTGGCTGTCCCCCCTCCCACTCACACCCTCCTCTCTATTACACATCTCCACTCTACCCTTCCGTCTCATCCTTGGTCTCCCCCTCCTCCTCTCCCCCTCCACCCCACTCATATACAGCCGTCTAGTCAGTCTCTAAATCTCTTTCCTCTCCCCTTAACAGTGCTCACACACTCTTCTAGTCAGTCTCTCATTCTCCATCCTCTCCCCCTCCACCACACTCACATACACTCTTCTAGTCAGTCTCTCATTCTCCATCCTCTCCCCCTCCACCTCACTCACATACACTCTTCTAGTCAGTCTCTCATTCTCCATCCTCTCCCCCTCCACCTCACTCACATACACTCTTCTAGTCAGTCTCTCATTCTGCACACCATCCCAAAGTATTACTATTACCACTTGTCACATCCACACCACCACAACGCTCCTTTACTTCCTCATTTGTCTTTTGTGTCACTGATACAAACCGTCACGGGAGAGCAAGACTAGCTATCTATCTATCTATCTGTAGCCCGACGCCCTAATCCCGCAAGAGTAGCCGCAGACAAAACGCCTCCAAGTCGCTGTCACCTACCATTTGACCGCCCTCTCGCAACTCACTCCATATCAAATATCAACTTTACTAGTATTAACAAGTGCTGAGCAAAAATAACTTGCTAGTGATGAGATGTTAGGAACCAAAGCCACTGTCTCTCTCCCTCCTTCCCTCCATCTCACCTATCTCTCCTCTCAGTTATTCCTTCTGTCCACATCTATTCTAGCCATCTCCCCATCGTCTCTCTCTCTCTCTCTCTGAGTCTGGCTGGAGGGAAGTGGAGATGGAGTTTGAAAAATATTTATGGAGTTTATCAGGGATTTTAAGCGAGGAAGAAGGAGGAGCAGGAGGAGGAGGAGGAGGAGCAGGAGGAAGAGGAGGAGGAATTCCATTTATGCCTACTGACCGAACAAGGGTTACGTTATTCATTTTCCATTTCTTCCTCCTTTTCCAAGTTTTCCTCCTCCTCTTCTCCATCTCTTCTTCCTCCTTCTCCTCTTCCTCCATCTCCCCTTCCTCCTCCGTCTCCTCTTCTTCCTCCTCCTCCTTCTCTTCTCCTTTCTGGCCTAACGAGTGACCAAGGGAGTTCTCTCTCTCTCTCTCTCTCTCTCTCTCTCTCTCTCTCTCTCTCTCTCTCTCTCCATACGATCAATACATAGATAACGGTGCCATATAATCTAAGTAGGTTATGTAGGTAGGTAGGCAGACAGATAGGTAGGTAGGTAGGCGGGTAGGAACAAAGGTACAAAGTACAAAGGAAAGCAAACAGCAACAGACCTTATGGTCCTTTCAAGGCTGTTTGGTACAGAGTAGACTGGGACTACAAGATCTAACTCTACATGCTGAAGGATAAGGATCGTAAAGCAAGAAGGCTCCCCCCGCCTCCAAACCCTCCAGCCAAAACTGGCAAGAAAAAGTGAGAAAAACCACCACACACCATGGAAAAACTGACATGGAAATTTCATAAGAAAGACTGAAAAGGAAAAGCTACATTCTATAATACATTATCTAAAAGTTACCAGTATGAATAACCTGAAAGAGAAAGTAGTAAAGTACAATGAGTAATCTAATAAATAAATAACTAATGCATGTAGCTGTACGGGTACGTTGAGTTGACGGGGCGTCTGCGGACACAGTGTGGAAATTGCATAGTGCACAGTGTGGATATTCAGGGGTGGTGTGGCAGCCTTGCCTGGTGCTATTAAGGTAGGCAGCAGCCAATCAGGCCCCAGCTCCATTCATTCCACTGAGACTAGGAACTTTCCCATGCGGGACAAGCAAACAAGTCACCTCCTGAAGCAGTGACCCCTGGTACATAAAAAAAATCCCGATGGTGGCCACGTAACTAACAGGGACCCTCAGTGATCCACAGCCCATCACAGGTCAAAAGTATGAGTAGTGACCGTTAACTCAGGGCTATCTGTGCATATACTATATTTGCATTTAATTAATTGATCCAGGCTCTAAAAAACTATCTATCTATCTATCTATCTATAGCCCGACGCCCTAATCCCGCAAAGGGTGGCCGCAGACAAAACGCCTCCAAGTCACTCTGTCACCCACCATTTGACTCCCCTCCCCCCAACTCACCCCCCCTCCCTCATATACCTCTCAACTCCATCCCTCCACCTCATCCTCGGTCTACCCCTCCCTCTCCCTCCCTCCACCTCACCTACATACACCCTCTTAGTCAGTCTTTCATTCTCCATTCTCTCCACATGTCCAAACCACCTCAGTGTATTTCTCCTAATCTTTTCAACCACATCCACATCTACCCCACAACGTTCCTTCACTTCTTCATTCGTCAACCTGTCCCTCCACGTCACTCCACATGCTCCTCTCAAGTAACTCATTTCCACTGCTCTCACTCTTGACTTGTTCCCCTCTTGCAATGTCCACGCCTTGCTTCCATAAGTCAGGGTAGGGATCACAATACCATCATGCAGTGACTTCTTAACTTCCATACTCACCTCCCTATTTCTCATCACTGCTTTCAGTGTACCGACAACCTTTCTTCCCTGCTGTACCCTTTCACGTACTTCATCCCCCAAAGTTCCATCCTTACTCATGACACTACCCAAGTACTTGAATGCACTCACATTCTCCATATCCTCACCATCCAACCTCACTGCACACTCTGTGACTTCATTCCTCTCAAACACCATAACTTTACTTTTGTTTACATTAACTTTCAGCTTCCTCCTCCTACACACTGTCCCAAATTCATTCACCAAACCTTGCAACTCCCATTCATCTTCACTCAACAATACTGTATCATCAGCAAACAGCAACACCGGAAGCTTCCAAATCTCACCCTCATTCATTAGGGCCACCCCCACATCTAAAACTAAAATAAAATAAAACAGAACATTATACATACACAAGTGTTTTATTCAGGAGTAAACATATTAAGCTGGGGGTTGGATGCCAAATACTTATCCAAGCGACCTTTAAAGGTTTGTACTGTATTACAATCTATTACGTTGGAGGGCAATTTATTCCATATATTTACAAATCTATTGAAGAAGAAATGCTTAGCTTCATGCGACTGGAATCGTTCGCCAATTATTTTATGTCCATTGCCTCTAGTGTAGTTCGAGTGATCAACTGTGAAGTATTTATCGACAGCCACATTATCATGTCCTTTGAATATCTTGAATACTTGAATTAAATCTCCTTGTATCCTCCGTTTTGTTAGGGTAGAGATTCAGGGCTTCTAAACGTTCCTCATACAGTTTATTTCTCAATCTAGGTATCATCTTTGTCATCCTTCACTGCACTCTTTCAAGCTTTTCTATATCCTTTTTATAATACGGTGACCAAAACTGAACGCAATACTCCAAGTGTGGGCGTACTAAGGAATTATACAAAGTAAGGACGATATTATCGGATTTATATTCAAATGCTTTGCCTATGAACCCAATCAATTTGTTGGCTTTTTTCACAGCTTCTGTACATTGTTTGCTTGGTTTCAAATCATTTGTTATTAAAACTCCTAAGTCTTTTTCATGGTTTATCCTATCAAGCTGGACATTATTCATGCTGTAACTTGCTCTTACATTTTTACTGCCAATGTTTAACACTTTGCATTTATTAATATTGAAATCCATTTGCCAGACTTTGGCCCAGTTAAACAGTTGATCAAGATCTCTCTGAACTGCCTGTCTTTGCAGTGCTGTATCTGCTCTGTTACCTATTTTAATATCATCAGCAAATTTTGAAATCTTACAAAACAATCCTTTGTCAATATCATTCATATATAAGAAAAGAATAGGACCTAACACTGAACCCTGCGGCACTCCTCTTGTAACGTTTATCCAGTCTGACTCTTTTCCATTTATTACAACTCTTTGCTATCGTCCGGTGAGCCAATCTTCTACCCATCCAAGAACACTGAAACCATTTGCCTTTAGCTTCTGGAGTCTTTTGTGTGGAACTTTGTCAAAAGCCTTTTGAAAATCGAGGTAGACCACATCAACAGATTTAGTCTCGTCATACATGTTCAGTATATCATTGAAAAAGTCCAGCAGATTCGTGAGGCAAGAGCGATTATTACGAAAACCATGTTGCAAATCTTTTATGAGATTGTTTGTTTGTAAGTGTTTTACAAATTTGTCTCTGATAATAGTTTCAAGCAATTTGCAAACCACTGATGTTAAACTAATTGGGCGGTAGTTTTCTGGTTGGGCTCTGTTGCCCTTTTTGAATATTGGGGTTACGTTAGCAAGCTTCCATTCATGTGGCACCTTATTGCTCTTAAGTGATAAGCTAAAAGTTCAGCTAAAGGCTTTGATATTTCATTCTGTAGTTCCTTCAATACACGTGGTGATATTTTGTCCGGTCCTGGTGCTTTATTCTCTTTTAATCTGTTTATTGCAAGCAGTACGTCGCGATCGCTCACTGTAATGTCAGTGATTATGTTGCCCTCTTCTATAGGAATGGGGGAAACAGTAGGAATTGTATGTATATATTCTGTTGTAAATACTGACGCCATCATAGTTTCATCATCAGTGTGCTCTCCATTACCTGTGACTAAGGGACCGATTGATGGAGTTATTACCTTTTTGCTTCTTATGTAACTGAAAAATTCTTTGGGATTTGATTTACTGATACTTGCAATATGTGTCTCAAGGTTTTTCTTACTGCATTTAATTAATTTTTTGGCATTTCGTCGAAGGGCATCGTATTCATTTTTATCACTTTGACTCTTTGTGGTATTATAATTCTTATATGCAAGATTTTTTGCTTCTAAACAGTGTTTAATGTTGGAGTTCCACCATTTGGGTTTAGAATTTTTGGCGGGCCTTCTGTTGCGCATAGGAATACATAATTTGATGGCACTGTTGAGAGTTTCTGTAAAGTAAGTCCACATGTCACTGATATCTAAAGTTTCGACAATGGGGTGCCAGTCAACTGCACCTGCAATTGCCTTTAATTTCTTTAAATTTGCCCTCTTAAAGTCGGGCACTTTCTCACAACTGGCCTTGACACTGTCTTCACTGAATTTAATGTTAAATGTAACTATGCGATGATCACTTGTACTAAATTCTTCTCCTACAATAACATTACTCACTACATTTTCTGATGTAGCTAAGACAAGATCTAGGATGTTAGCTCCACGAGTCAGATAATTTACAAATTGATACAAAGAACTTTCTTGCAAATTTGTATATAGGTCTGATCCTGTGTGTGAGGATAGGGCTTCCCCCCAATTTGGAACTGGTAAATTAAAGTCACCAAATATTACAGTGCTTTGCATACAAGATAGTTCGGCAATTTGATTGTAGATTTCATTATCGATGTTGAGTGGTCGACCAGGTGGACGATAAATTAATCCAAGAGTGATTTTATGACAATATTTATTTCTAAGCTGAATATAGTGTCGATGTTTTCAATACATGGCTTGGAAATTTCGACTGGATGAAATCCTGATTTAACATATTACAACAAGCCGCCCGCTGCTCGATTCTTCCTTTCACAACTGAAAATGTGATAGCCTGGTAAATTGAACTCTGCTAGAAAATCTCTCTGCTCAGAATTTAGCCACGATTCTGTTACTCCAATTACATCATAATCTTCGGTAAAGGCAAGGGCCTCTAAATCAGAAAATTTATTACGTAGACTACGAGCATTTGCAAGGATTGCTTTAATGTGCCTTCCTTTCTGATGTGGGGAGCTTCCATTATTTATTGATTTGTCAGATCGTATGATATCTACGTTTGCCTCCCGTGATGACAGGTAGGTAGGTACACCCGCGAACCAAAGTTTCGGTACCCCCCTCGATGGAAGGAAGTGGAAGTCAGGGTTAGAGAGAGGGCAGGTGAACGGACAACCGTCAGTGGTACTTTGGAACTGAGCTACGAGGCGAATAGTGAGAAACCTAATGACACTGAATTCGAAACATTTCCATGCTATTCACCTGCAAAACATTATGCGTTCGTAACATACATACTGTAACATATAACATAGACTACTGTGTTATCATGGTGTCCTGTGATACTGACCCATCTGTTTCGGATCCTCATCACACAAATAAAGCACCGAGCCAGTTGTATATAAGTTGCAACTTGTCATCATAACTGCAGTCATAATTTTTGTGAATGTTATCCCTGGATTGTCTATAGCTGTAATATAGAATGATTGTGAATTTAATGTTGATTTTCACAGTAGTTGTGCGGATGGTTATATATGTGGCAATTATTTTATGTGGACGACTAAACCACATTGTTATGGACAGCGGAGAGCATTCGCCAATAATTTACTATAACCAGATGAAATTAGATGCAAACAACACAAAATATTATGGGACAACGAAGACACAGCTGTGGTATCCTGCTCCGCCTTGTTATCAAGGCCTTAACTGGGGCTTCACCTCATACGTGCATTATTTTCCTTCAGTCTCTGCCTCTTTTATTACTCTTACTTCCCGGTATCCTCTTACTGCGAGTCGTCATATTCCTTGGAGGGTTTCTTGTCGTCCGGTCCTATAACCCGTACTGTATTACATTAATCCTCGCATCATCACTCCCAAACAAACAACGTTAGCATAAGACTGCTGAATCTGTTAATACCATTATTGCCACTGCCACTACTATTCCCCCTTTCCCCATAGTGTCTACTGCAATTCCCCTCACAGTACTACTACTGCTACTTCTATTACTACTTCACTATAAATATGTATAATAATACATATGATTGTCCTTATGTCTGTGTATCTGTTAATCATATTGTCCCTGTCCCACCGTCGACAACTCGTCACTGACCCGGCACCGCTACCCCAGTTGCACCCCACCCCCCTCTCTCCCACCCGCCATGAGCTCTATTCCTCCCCCACTCCGAACTATTTTACCCCTCACCTCCTTCTTGGGCCACCAGGCCTGTTGTTCACCTTTTACCGGTGAATATACGTGGCATGCATTAATAAGAATAATTATAAAACTGACAGCAACAACATACATCTGCAGTATTCCAAACATTACATAATTATAAAAGTCGCAGACCCAAATATGCCTATATTACGGAGCTCTGATATATTAACCACCGAACCGACCACAGACCGTTCCTATCATTGCCACTGGACCTTACCTGTAGCACTTCACCATAGTAATACAACCCACTGAAGTCCTTTGTGGGATCACTACACATGTTTGGGAAAAATAACAGCGCACAACATGCCTACAACCCATTAAAATACACATGTGACGTTTCACTGACATCCATTAAATTGCCTAGAAGTTAGCGGACAAACAAACACACGGCTGGACACAGACTGAGGCCGAATGTCTCGCATCGGTATATGACAACCTGACAAAACTATTACGATCCTGCTTTGTAGGTGTCATCATAGTTATAATAATAATAATAATAATATTAATAATCGTAGTAGTAGTGGTAGCAGCAGTAGTAGTAGTAGTAGTAGTAATCACATGTTAATATCCATGATACAGAGGAGGACAAACACCATAATCTCCCTGATAAAACAAGTGAAAACAGCTGTGACATATAAAACCAAACAGTGCCATAATATGCTGTAATGGTAGGGTTATAGTAATACTAAATTAATGTTTGACAGCAACCCAACCTTCTGTCATGGCAAACAGATTCTGCATTGCGTCGACACATGCTATTCCAGTGTGTGTCCTTCTCAGTGTCGTGCCTAATAACATGTGATTAATTATTATTAATATTATTATTATTATTATTATTATTACTGTGATGTCACCTGCAATGCAGGATCACAAGAGTTTTGTCAGGTCGTTACATACCGGTACCGATGAGAGACATTCTGCTTCTGTCTTGTGTCCAGTCGTTTGTTTGTTTGTCCACTAACTTCTCCTAGGCTATTTGATGGATGTCAGTGAAACATCATATGCTTATTTTAGTGGTTTGTAGGCATGTTGTGCATTGTTATTTTTCCCGAACACGTGTAGCGATCTCACAGAGGACTACAGTGGGTTGTATTACCATGGTGAAGCGCTATAGGGAAGGTGCAGTGATAATGATAAGAACGGTCTGTGGTTAATATATCAGTGCTCCGTAATATAAGCACGTTTGGGTCTGCAGTTATTAAGTGTAATGTTAGGAACATTACAGTACACATCTACGATGTTGTTGTTATTATTATATTATTATCGCCTACCTTTAGAAGGCGGAGCGATCATGTTTTTAACTGTGTGTGTGTGTGTGTGTGTGTGTGTGTGTGTGTGTGTGTGTGTGTGTGTGTGTGTTCCTATTATATTTCATGAACGGCTTGAGCTATCAACATGAAGCCTTCAGCGAATCAAGATATAGCCAAAATCTTGGAGGAGTCCGAAAATGGCAACTCGGGGTCAGAGTCAAGGTCACCAAACTAACAGCTAAAGGTCAACTAGTTTTTATTGCCTGCCTTTAGCACCATTAAATCTCATGAATGGCTTGAGCTATCAACATAAAACCTTCATGGTATCAAAATATGGCCTAAAGTTTGGACTTGGCAAACAGAATATTTTAGAGGGAGATTACCGCTTCGCTCTCAAGTGCCTTCTTTTTTATTATTAATGCATGCCACGTATATTCACCGGTAAAGGGTGAACAACAGGCCTTCTGGCCCAAGGATGAGGTGAAGGGTAATGTGGTGTCGGAGTGGGGGAGGAGTAGAATCCATGGTGGGTGGGAACTGGAGTAGCGGTGCAGGGTCAGTGACGAGCTGTCGACGCTGGGACAGGGACAAAAATTATGATTAACAGATACACAGACATAAGGACAATCATATTTATTATTATACAGATTTATAGTGGAGTAGTAATAGGAGCAGCAGTAGTAGTACTGTGAGGGAAATTAGACACAATAGGAAAAGGGTATTACAGTAGTAGTGGCAGTGGCAATAATGGTATTAACAGATTCAGCAGTCTTGTGCTAACGTTTGTCTGGGAGTGATGATGCGAGGAATAATGTAATACAGTACGGGTTATAGGACCGGACGACAAGAAACCCTCCAAGGAATATGACGACTCGCAGTAAGAGGATACCGGGAAGTAAGAGTAATAAAAGAGGCAGAGACTGAAGGAAAATAATGCACGTATGAAGTGAAGCCCCAGTTAAGGCCTTGATAACAAGGCGGAGCAGGATACCACAGCTGTGTCTTCGTTGTCTCATAATATTTTGTGTTGTTTGCATCTAATTTCAACTGGTTATAGTAAATTATTGGCGAATGCTCTCCGCTGTCCATCACAATGTGGTTTAGTCGTCCACATAAAATAATTGCCACATATATAACCATCCGCACAACTACTGTGAAAATCAACATTAAATTCACAATCATTCTATATTACAGCAATAGACAATCCAGGGATAACATTCACAAAAATTATGACTGCAGTTATAATGACAAGTTGCAACTTATATACAATTGGCTCGGTGCTTTATTTGTGTGATGAGGATCCGAAACAGATGGGTCAGTATCACAGGACACCATGATAACACAGTAGTCTATGTTATATGTTACAGTATGTATGTTACGAACGCATAATGTTTTGCAGGTGAATAGCATGGAAATGTTTCGAATTCAGTGTCATTAGGTTTCTCACTATTCGCCTCGTAGCTCAGTTCCAAAGTACCACTGACGGTTGTCCGTTCACCTGCCCTCTCTCTAACCCTGACTTCCACTTCCTTCCATCGAGGGGGTACCGAAACTTTGGTTCGCGGGTGTACATTGGATAGTTTAAGTAATTACAGAAGGCAGCTCAGGTAGGTAGGTAGGCAGGCAGGTAGGAACGTAGGTAGATTGACAGGTAGGTAGGTACACTGGATAGTTTAAGTAATTACAGAAGGTAGCTCAGGTAGGTTGGTAGGTAGGTAGGCAGGTGGAAACGTAGGTAGATAGATAGAGAGTTATGTACAATGGGTAGTTTAAGTAATTACAGTAGGTTGCTCAGGTAGGTAGGTAGGTAGGTAGGTAATTAGAGCATCAAAGCAGGCAGGCAGGCAGGTAGGTAGGTAGGTAAGTAATCAGAACATGAAAGTAATTACATAGGTAGGTTGGTAGACCGCAGGCGCAGGTCGTCTGGATGACGGTCCAAGACGCCTGCTCCCGATGGTGGGTGGCAGAAGGAGATCCTGTGGGCACTCCTCCTATAGTAGATCCGGTGGACCCTACTGTGCCGCTGTTCCCCTGGGGTAGAGTAGGACTGAGAGCTCTGGTGGTTGCTCTTCCTCTTGTGGAGGCAGGTCCAGTGGACACTGCTACCGAGGGCCTACTTGTCAAAGGGCAAGTCCTACCCCGATTCTGGCGAGCTCTCTCCCCGTCAAAGGGTCAGTGCACTTCCTGGGGGTCTGGTTGCATGATAAAGGGGCATAGGGTCACGGGGGAGATGAGTCGTTGTGGCGCAGGGCACCAATGCGTCTCCCCGATGCCTCCTCTTGGGTTAGGGGTCACCTCCCCATGTCCTCCTCCTGGGGTTGTGGTGTCGGGATCACTCCTCCGAGTGGGTATTTCACAAACCTAATTGAAATATTTATTGTTGTAAAGGTTACTTAACATTACAGACTAACCTACATGACCACCAAACTAAACTTACCTCATACTAAGAAAACAAACCTAACCTAACCTAACAGATTAACCGAACTGACTAACATACTAACCTAACCTGATACTAAGACAACGAACGTAACTTAACCTAATAGATAAATCTACATAACACACTAACCTTACCTGATACTAAGAGAACGAACGTAACTTAACCTAATAGATAAATCTACGTAACACACTAATCTAACCTGATACTAAGAGAACGAACGTAACTTAACCTAATAGATTAATCTATGTAACACACTAACCTAACCTGATACTAAGAGAACGAACGTAACTTAACCTAATAGATTAATCTATGTAATACATTAACCTAACCTGGAAGCGAAGATTGGACCTTGTTGGAAGGACACAATAGTGAGAGCAGTGGAAATGAGTTATTTGAGAGGAGCATGTGGAGGTACATGGAGAGACAGACTGACAAATATGGAAGTGAAGGAGTGTTGTGGTGTGAATGAGGATGTGATAGAAAGCGTTATGAGAAATACACTGCGCTGGTTTGGCCATGTGGAGAGGAAGGAGCGCGAGAGACTGACAAGGAGAGTGTATATGATTGAAGTGGAGAAAGGGAAGAGGTAGGGGGAGAACAAAGAGGGGGTGGAAGGGTGCAGTGGAGAGGTATATGAGAGACGGGGCGTGAGTTGGTAGGAAGGGCAGCGAAATGGCTGGGGACAGGGAGACTTGGAGGCGATTTACTTGTGGCCACCCCTTAAGGGATTCAGACATCTGTATATATATAAAAAGTGACAGATGAAGGGTTTACTGATCGAATTCAACCCTAGTCACGAAAAAGTGTTATGGAATACATGTAGAGCACTGGCACTGCCTTTGAGAGTGAAGTCATATAACCGCTACTTACTCTAACTTGGCCTAAAACTGCCATCTCTCCATCTTGACTACTGAGCAGCAAGAAGAGATTATTGCTATAATTTGGTGCTAGTCATTAAGAAGTGCAAAGGAAAAGATGAAGAGCCGTGGCCTTGTCTTTTTCTGCCACTGAGTCAGCCATTTTCACCATTGGAAAGGCCGAACTAAACTTAATAAATTAATCACCGTCTAAGCCGGGATACGATTCCGAGCCAGGGGTGAAATTTTCGACCATACTTACGATCGATTCTTTGTCGTAACTTGGGTTTGTTTTTACAGAACTAGACACACTTGGGGGGTGGGGGCTGGTAGTATGGTGTTGTGATCGAGGTGGTATATTATTGTGAAGTGAGAGTGTATGTGAGTGAGCTGGACGGGGGGAGAGGGAAGGGAAGGCTAAGGATGAGATGGAGGGATGGAGTGGAGAGGTATATGAGAGAGGGGGGTGTGAGCTGGAAGGAGAGTAGTGAAATGGCGTGGGACAGAGCGACATGGAGGCGATTTGTTTGTGGCCACCCCTTATGAGATTAAGGCATCTGGCATTAGATACATAGATAGATAGATAGAGTATGGAGGTGTTTTTTCATTGTCGGTGTTAGAATATCTGGAGGTGGGATATTGTTATAGAAGGTTTGATAATGTTTGTATGGTGATTGTTTTATGTGCCTAGGTGTGTTGTGTGTGTGTCATATAACAGTATAGGTGCTGTGTACTGGAACAGGCTAATGCGTACCCTGTAGAATTATGTGCCCCTTATATGAAGGTAGTCTCGCACTGGGAGGGCTTTAATATCAGATGGTAAGTGACCTAAGGAAGTGGATTTGGTACAGTCAGTGGTGATGCGCAGGGCGTTGTTCTGTACGACTTGCAAAGGTGTTGTGCGTGTTAGATAGGATGGGAGCCTATGCTGAAGAAGGGGGGGGGGAAGGAGTATTGATCATCACTGATATCAATATTGTTTTTTAGAATATGGAGAATGCATCTTATTGTAGCCCAAAGTCAGGCCCTGTAGTTGGCCCAAGTGCATTGAGTCTGGGGGTGCACCGCCTCTTGTCTTGTACAGGGTCGTTACATAATTGTTACATATCGTTTGTAGGTACATAATTGTAGTTAGTGTAACAATTATGTAACGACAAACGATTGCATTATGTTACACTAACTACAATTATGTACCTACAAACGATATGTAACAATTATGTAACGACAAACGATTGCATTATGTTACACTTTGCCAATTATGTAACAGTTGCATTAACAAGATGTAACTTTTATGTAACTTTAACTACAATTATAAGGCCAAGACACTTATGTAATAGTTGCATTAACAAAATGTAACTACAATTATAAGGCCAACACAATTATGCATTAACACAATACAAGTCATACAATTATAGCACAATTCTGTATTACCAGTATCATCATACAAGTTAGGTGAAATATTAGACATTACTAAAGTGATAACTCAAATATGTCATGTATAACCTAGCAGTATTACCATTGCACAATTATATGCGTACGTCTGTTGTACATGCACGTCTTACAAGTGTTATACAACAACCATTGCATTTATTCAAATATGTATACAACTTATTTAAAATGTAATATTACTGAATAATCACTATTTACTATGAATAATATATGTATACAATATTCATACAATTATGTTACTTTACAATATTATGTATTTCACTTAATTAGCTTATAAGTTCATTATAATGTGTATGTAGTATGTATTAATATATTATAACTATTAAATGTCGATGGTACGCCATTTTTGCGCGGCCGAGCAATGTGGTAGGTCTCCATATTATAATTGCAAATCATAATAGATAGATAGATAAATAGATAGATAGAGAGACAGATAGAAGCAGGAAGTCAAATGATGAGAAGGTGTTGTGTCTGCGAGAATCGAGCAGTGCTAAGCATGCTTACACACTCTTAACACTGAGGAAAGCTGACGACAACGGCCAGTAAGGAGATGATGCAGTTAGCTGTCAGCAGTCCTCTCGTGAACAAAGATCCACGAGGAACACACGTGACACACCCCTGCTACACCAGATTTTAGGAAAGAGAGGGTAGAAGGAGACAAGCGACCCTAGAGAGAGGTCGAGACGGAGATTAGCCTTAGAATAGAAAGAGAGAGAGATAGCGAGACAGGGAGGTAGCTACCCAGGACTTATACTCTTCCCATGGGAGAGACCTGTTTAATATCTCCAAGACAAATAAAAATAGTCCCATATTATTCTTTACCTCTCCCGTCACTACATGACATCTGGTGGGGAAACTACTACAAGATATAAAAGCCGCTCGACCACAAGTCTAAAAGATACGCCACTACAAGCAAATACAAAGTCGCTGCTTTATGATACAAAGTCTTTATGACACTTGAAGGTGAGTCCGATGTTATGTCTCTCTAAGAATGTTAGTGTACGGTGTGTGGCACACGTATATTATTAAATAATGTGATGTTGGGGGGAGTACCTGTGTTCATGCTTACAGCTGGTGGCGAGTGTGCTGGTGGATTTGGCTGGGGTGATTTTCAACCTGTTGTCCTTAACCCAAGTCTGCAGTGTGTTGAGGTAGTCCTATTGCAGTGTACAGGCTGTGTCTGCAGTGTGTTGAGGTAGTCCCGTTGCAGTGTACAGGCTGTGTCTCCAGTGTGTTGAAGTAGTCCTGTTGCAGTGTACAGGCTGTGTCTGCAGTGTGTTGAGGTAGTCCTGTTGCAGTGTACAGGCTGTGTCTGCAGTGTGTTGAAGTAGTCCCGTTGCAGTGTACAGGCTGTGTCTGCAGTGTGTTGAGGTAGTCCTGTTGCAGTGTACAGGCTCTGTCTGCAGCGTGTTGAGGTAGTCCTGTTGCAGTGTACAGGTTGTGTCTGCAGTGTGTTGAGGTAGTCCTGCTGCAGTGTACAGGCTCTGTCTGCAGCGTGTTGAGGTAGTCCTGTTGCAGTGTACAGGCTGTGTCTGCAGTGTGTTGGGGTAGTCCTGTTGCAGTGTGCAGGCTGTGTCTGCAGTGTGTTGGGGTAGTCCTGTTGCAGTGTACAGGCTGTGTCTGCAGTGTGTTGGGGTAGTCCTGTTGCAGTGTACAGGCTGTGTCTGCAGTGTGTTGGGGTAGTCCTGTTGCAGTGTACAGGCTGTGTCTGCAGTGTGTTGGGGTAGTCCTGTTGCAGTGAACAGGCTGTGTCTGCAGTGTGTTGGGGTAGTCCTGTTGCAGTGTACAGGCTGTGTCTGCAGTGTGTTGGGGTAGTCCTGTTGCAGTGTACAGGCTGTGTCTGCAGTGTGTTGGGGTAGTCCTGTTGCAGTGTACAGGCTGTGTCTACAAGATGGTTTGTGCTTGTTATGGTGATGTCATCTGCATATGAGACAATATATGTGGGTGGTTGTAGTGGGGGAATATTATATATATATATATATATATGTATAGGTTGAAGAAAATTTTAATGACCACGATTATTCTGATATCATCCAAAATATTAATCATTAAAAAACAAAAGACTTTGAAGCAACCACATTTTTCTTCGAGATGAAACATTAATATTTCAAGAATAAGTCGCAAATTAACTGTTTTCTGGGAGTGTATGCAAATATTTAAACAAGACATAGTGATTTTGGTAAAATTTTTATTAATCCTGACGTAGTTATATTTAATACATTATAAAAGACCGGAGTACAGGGCAGTTGTTCAGTATATATTGTGCTACTTTTTGTTATTACATAAACAAATGCTGTACTGCTGAGCTGTGGCGGTGAGTTTAAGGACTGGATTAGAAGTGATTTTGAGAATGTTGCAGTATCTCTTGCCTAACGATTTATCTTTCACACTGCACCTCATCATCCTTTTGTTACTAATGCAACTATATCAGCACTAAAGGTCTATAAATAACATACAAGAGAATTGTATTCTGCCAAATAAATGGCTAAGAAAGACGTGCAAGGAATCCTGCTATAGAACCAATATATTATGTATAGTAGTAAAGTGGTTAATCAAGGCTATATCTAACCCCTCCAGTTTAAAAAGTCTTATTTAAGGTGAATATAATCGTCTGGAGATGGACGAAATTATATATAAAGTACGCCACTAGATTATATGAAATTTTAAAAGAAAATGGTATTACTTGTTTCTAACAGAAAACCAAATATTTTAAGCGATAACTAAGCTAACGATGGACATTTTGTTTTTCTAAATGGCATGGTCGTGTTACCTCTTCATTAGCAATTTCTTTAGCACAAATAAACTTAGCATTCTCTAACATACTACTTATCGTTTTATTATCGACACAGTCTGCATCAGAAATACACAGGATAAAAGGTTACTGGTGTGTACAGCGTAGGATAAATCACTGAGGAGTTAGCGTTAGGAAATCAGTGAGGCCAATTAGAATTTGACCTAAAATCCATAAACTGTGGCCAACGATGTCACTGAAGGTCACATAGGAATAAATACAATATACAGAATATGAGAGAGAGAGAGAGAGAGAGAGAGAGAGAGAGAGAGAGGTGGAAATGTGAGTTGATACATGCTTATACTAAGAAAACAAACCTAATTGATTGAAATATTTATTGTTGTAAAGGTTACTTAACCTTACAGACTAACCTAAATGACCACCAAACTAAACTTACCTCATACTAAGAAAACAAACCTAACCTAACCTAACAGATTAACCGAACTGACTAACATACTAACCCAACCTGATAGCCTACTAAGAGACCGAACGTAACTTAACCTAACAGATTAATCTACGTAACATACTAACCTAACCTGATACTAAGAGAACGAACGTAACTCAACCTAATAGATTAATCTACGTAACACACTAACCTAACCTGATACTAAGAGAACGAACGTAACTTAACCTAATAGATTAATCTACTTAACACACTACCCAAACCTGATACTAAGAGAACGAACGTAACTTAACCTAATAGATTAATCTACTTAACACACTACCCTAACTTGATACTAAGAGAACGAACGTAACCTAATAGATCAATCTACGTAACACACTAACCTAACCTGGAAGCGAAGCTTGAACCTTGTTGGAAGGACACAACAGTGAGAGCAGTGGAAATGAGTTATTTGAGAGGTGCATGTGGAGGTACATGAAGAGACAAACGAGAAAGAGAAGGAGTGTTGTGGTGTGGATGAGGATGTGATAGAAAGCGTTAGGTTAGAAGAAATACACTGAGTTGGTTTGGCCATTTGAAGATGACGGAGAGCGAAAGACTGAAAAAGAGTGCATGTGAGTGAAGTGGAGAAAGGGAAGAGATAGGGGGAGACCAAAGAGAAGGTGGAGGGATGGAGTGGAGAGGCATATGAGAGAGGGGGCATCAGTTGGCAGAGAGGACAGCAAAATGGCAGGGGACATGTGGACGTCGAGGCAATTTGTTTGTGGCCACGCCTTACGGGAGTAAAGTGTCTGTATATATATATATATATATATATATATATATATATATATATATATATATATATATATATATATATAGATATAGATATATATATATATATATATATATATATATATATATATATATATATATATATATATATATATATATATAGTGATGGATGATGGAAGTCATCGCTAGTCACGAAAAAGTGCTGTAGAATGCATGCAGAGCCCTAGCACTGCCTTTGCGAGTGGAGCCATATAACCGCTATTTAACTTGGCATAAAACTGCCGTCTCTCCATCTTGACTATCGAGTAGTAAGAAGAGATTATTGCTTGAATTTGCTGCTAGTCACGAGGAGGTGCAACGAAAAAGATGAAGACCCATGGCCTTGTGTTTTTTCTGACACTGAGTCAGCCATTGGCGCCACTGGAAAGGGAGATCCATTCTTGGGTGTTAGACAGGATGGTAGCCAATGACGGGGGGGGGGGAGTGACAGGGCATTGGACATCACAGATCTAATGTATTGTTTTTAGAGTAAGGACAGTGCTTCCTTTTGTGGTCCAATGTCTAGCTCTGTAGTTGGCTTGAGTGCATTGAGTCTGGGGATGTACCGCCTCTTGTCTTGTACATGGTCCTTGAAGGTGAGTCCGATGTTATATGTCACTCCAAGAATCACAGTGAACTGTGTGTGGCACACGTACATTGTTAAATACGATGTGGGGGGAGTACTTGTGCTCAGTGTGCTCATGTTTACTGCTGGTGATGAGTGTGGTGGTGGATTTAGCTGGGGCGATATTCAGCCTGTTGTCCTCAACCCAAGTCTGCATTGTTTGAGGTAGTCCTGTTGCAGTGTACAGGCTGTGTCTGCATTGTTTGAGGCAGTACTGTTGCAGTGTAGAGGCTGTGTCTGCATTGTTTGAGGTAGTACTGTTGCAGTGTACAGACTGTGTCTGCATTGTTTGAGGTAGTACTGTTGCAGTGTACAGGCTGTGTCTGCATTGTTTGAGGTAGTACTGTTGCAGTGTACAGACTGTGTCTGCATTGTTTGAGGTAGTACTGTTGCAGTGTACAGGCTGTGTCTGCATTGTTTGAGGTAGTACTGTTGCAGTGTACAGACTGTGTCTGCATTGTTTGAGGTAGTACTGTTGCAGTGTACAGGCTGTGTCTGCAGTGTGTTGAGGTAGTACTGTTGCAGTGTACAGGCTGTGTCCTCAGTGTGTTGAGGTAGTCCTGTTGCAGTGTACAGGCTGTGTCTGCAGTGTGTTGAGGTAGTCCTGTTGCAGTGTACAGGCTGTGTCTGCAGTGTGTTGAGGTAGTCCTGTTGCAGTGTACAGGCTGTGTCTGCAGTGTGTTGAGGTAGTCCTGTTGCAGTGTACAGGCTGTGTCCTCAGTGTGTTGAGGTAGTACTGTTGCAGTGTACAGGCTGTGTCTGCAGTGTGTTGAGGTAGTCTTGTTGCGGTGTACAGGCTGTGTGTGCAGTGTGTTGAGGTAGTCCTGTTGCAGTGTACAGGCTGTGTCTGCAGTGTGTTGAGGTAGTCCTGTTGCAGTGTACAGGCTGTGTCTGCAGTATGATGTGTGTTGTTATGGTGATGTCATCTGTATGGGAGACAATATTTGTGGATGGTTGGGGTGTGGGAATATCATGCATTTATGGGTTGAAGACTGTGGGTGGAACTCCGTTCAGGAAATTTCGGGTTGGTCATTGCTTGTCCTAAAATATAACATGTGCTTAACGGGTGTGACGAAATACCGAATCGGCGGTCGTTTACAGAATCGTCACTTTTGAATGAAAAATATAATTTCTATAACCACATAGGTTCATACACACCTACTTATCTGAAATCTGGTCAATAATTTTATTTTTGTTTAACTATTAAATAAAAAAAACTCAAGATTCAGACCAAAAAATTGCTAAAGTTAGCAGCAATGTTTTGCCTCTAGCTTGACAACTCGCCTTGACAGACTTCTGTTCTATAAATATTTATTTACAATGCACGTACATTTATTTGTGCTTTAGATCAATATTCATGCAAGACAGAAGTCTGTCAATGCGTCTTGACGGTCTGAAGGGTAAATACACCCTAACATTAGCACGTTTATGCTCTGAAACCTGATTTTATATAATAATACAGTAGTTATTTTAAGCAAAGTTTTTGGGCTGAACTGTATTTCAGATAATTAGGTGTGCATGAACCCATATTGTAATAAAAACTATAATATTTTCCTTAAAAGTGCCGATTCGGTAACTGACCGCCGATTCGGTATTTCGTCGCCCCGGTGCTTGACTACCAGACAATTAATTTGGAAGCCAGCGTTTGGTGTTGTCCATGTTTGTGTTGTATATTTTGGTGATTAGTTTGTTTTGGCGGACAGCATCACAGGTTTTACTAACATCTAGTCTTGTGAGTAGTGTGCTCTGTGCGTGTATAATGATAAGGAATGACATGCAAACTAAGTAGCTAAAGAAAACGGGTTACGAATATTTTTGGCCTGATGAGAATACCTCACGTGCAATGATCAATTAAATGCTGTCTATCTATCTACCTATTGTCAGACGCCTTTATCCCGTAAGGGGTGGCCACAAACAAATCGCCTACAAAGCCCCCTGTCCCCTGTTATTTCACTGCCCTGCTCCAAGCTCACCTACCCCCCCCCCTCATATTCCTCTCCACTCCATCTCTCCATCTCATCCTTGGCCTCCCCCTCTCTCTACTCTTCCTCAACCTCAATCACACTCTCCTCTTCAGTCTCTCACTCTCCATCCTCTCCACATGCCAAACCACCTCAGTATATTGCTCTTTAACGCTTCCCATCACATCCACATCCACACCACAATTTTCCTTCACTTCCTTATCTGAAGATCGCATTTCTGTCAATTCCGAGTCTGACAGTGAGTTTGAAGAAGAGGATGAAATTGACCTTGAGCCAGCTCCAAAATCAGCCCGTCAGCAGCCAGTTTCAGGCCCCCCGCAGCAGTCAGCCACAAGACCAGCTCGTCACCAGCCAGCCAGAGGATCAGCCCATCAGCAGCCCATCACAGGACCAACCAGAGGACCAGCCAGTCAGCAGACAGCCCACCAGCAGCCAGCAAGTGGAGATATATGGATGTCAAATAATGGTGAAATTGAATGGTATCCTTGCCCAAAGAAAGAGCCACCCCGCAGGGCTGCCAATGTGATAAAGATGCATCCAGGGCCAACACGGATGGCAGTTACTCACTTGCAGGATATCGTGTCTTCTTTTGAACTTTTCATCCTGGATGACAGCCAGAAAATAATTCTGGATTGCACCAAAATAGAAACAAGGCGTGTTTTTGGACATGAGTGGAAGGATATAGACCAAACCCATTTACGAGCATACTTTAGGCTTCTTATCCTTGCTGGAGTTTTCAGATCCAAAGGGGAATCCATAGAATCCCTGTGGGATGCAGAAACTGGCAGAGAACTTTTCCGTGCCACAATGTCTCTGGAAAATTTTCACATTATTTCCAGGATTATCTGCTCTGATAACCGCGAGATGAGAGACAAGCTTGGTAGCAGAGAGACAAGCTAGCTGCCATCAAGACAGTGTGGGACAGGTGAGTGCACTGTCTCCCCCTGTTTTACTACCCTGGTCCTAATGTCACTATTGATGAGTAGCTGGTGCCATTTAGGGGCCGCTACCCCTTCAGACAGTACATACCATCAAAACCAGCAATATACGGAATAAAGATCTGGGCTGCCTGTGATGCTGCATCATCATATGCATGTAACTTGCAAGTGTATACAAGGAGGCCGGATGGAGGAGCCCTGAGAAACACCAAGGGATGAAAGTTGTCCTGGACATGACACAAGGACTCAGTGGACACAACATCACATGCAATAACTTTTACCTCACACAAGCTGAGACAGGAGCTCCTAAGCATATTATTATTAACCATTTATGCTGTCTTTCTTGTCAGCATTTGGGAAAAAGTAAACATTTGGTATTTTTACAGATATTGTTATGGCTGTATTGATATAAAAACTCAATAATGCGGTGGGTCCACCAGACCCGCAAACATTGGCTGCGTAACAAAAACATGAACACCACACAAGGGTTAACAACAAAGTATCATCTGAGAAATTACCAATATGCCGGGAATCGAACCCGGGACTATCAGGTGAGATTTTTCCTGTGTAAAATACAGGTTTCCCTCTTCGTTCTGACTTGCCGAAAGTGCTTGGGATAGATTAAAAGCATCTACTTCCCCAAGTGCCAGGGGGTTAACTCACCCTCTTCAGGCCCACAGTGGGGGCGGAGGGACTTTGGTTACAAGATTGTGACAACGTGAGTTAACTTTTACCTGGCCATGGTGTAGTGGTATGCTGCCTGGCTCTCACCTGAGAGTCCCGGGTTCGATTTCCGGCATATTGGTAATTTCTCAGATGATTTTTCCTGTGTAAAATACAGGTTTCCCTCTTCTCAACAAAGTATCATCTGCAAACAACAGTACAGGGAGATTCCAACCGCTGCCCTCTCTCATTAGGGCCGCTGCAACATTCATGAGCCACTGCACTACCTTGTATCTCTTTTATAACCCCATCCGTATACAGACTGAAGAAGTGAAATATGGCTTCCTCGGAGGAATAATGAATGCTAATATATTTCAAAAATACAGTGATATAAACATTCTCAAATTATGAAAAAAAAAAAAAAAAAAAAAAAAACAGACGTTGGCCTGCAGTAGGATAAGATAATGTCTAGGATTCTACTTCTGGATTTATATGCAAATATTTGACCAGAGCATAAGGGTATTTGTAAACCATGAATTTCCCTGATGCAGTAAATATTTTTCACATTATTCGTACCAGAAATAATGGTAAATATTTCGGTACATTTTGTTATTACTAAAACAAGTAATAAAATCTTGAGACGTGGCGGTGAATTTAAGGACTTTATTAATAGTTATCTCGAAAATATCGCAGCAACTCTTCCCTGGATATTTATCTTTCACACTGCACCTCATTATCTTTTTGTTATTGATGCAACTACATCAGCAGTAAAGGTCTATAAATAGGCCTAACATACAAAAGAAATGTATTCTGCCAAATAAATCATTAAAAAAAGACGTGCAAGGAAGCCTGATGCAGAACCAAAATATTAGGTATAGTAGTAATGTTATGCTGAGTGTTTTTAGGTCGACTCCACGTCCTAAAAACACTAGCGACTGAGCGGAGTCCTCTTTCCGGACCGGAAGTAAAGCACTAACAAAGGAACAGGACATAAAAACCAGGCAGTATACCTTAACACATCTATTGCCTTAATTTTATAACCGTTACAATATGATACAGAGTGATATTTGAGATACAGGATACAGGGACACAGAGTTAGGCTTTGATAGCACAAAATACAGTTGCACTTGACACACGATACGAAGCATGTATACCAATGTCTTTAGTTATATATATGTAGATACCCGTCTTTCAATTAAACCCAAAATATATATACACACGAAAACAAGGGGAATACACAAGGTTAAGAGTCTGTGGGAGGAATATTACTATAACGAAAACAGGGTGCGGATCACGAGACTCGGCTCAGTTACCTAGTCGCGGCGACACTTTATATACTCTTTTGATTCTCCCACTCACTTTGATCGTCATGCACAATTACGGGAAGTTCTTTTATTCTGGGCAGGTGATATTACTCTAATTATTATTATTAAATATTTTCTGCCCTATTGGGTATGTAATTCTGTTGGGTTAATAACAATAGCCACCGGTTTTATATGGATCACACTCTGTCACTGTTCACTGTTCCTCTTCCTCTGGCTTATTTTCGGTCTAAAGGGCGTCACTAATTTCCCCGTGTTTCCTGGGTTAATTCACTCTGTCACTGTTCGAGGGGGAGGACCTCAGGGGAACTCTGCCTGTAACGGACAACACACTACCCGCAGAGTCACTGCCCGGGTCCGGGCCGTCGGTGAGTTGCAGGGAGGCCCTCCTGTCTCGGGGACCTGAAGGGAGACCCTTACCTCGGGGCCTCGTCGGTGGGGTGCAGGGAGGCCCTCCTGTCTGGGGGCCTCGACCTGAGAGGTGGCCCTCGGGACTGGGGCTAAACAGCTGGAGGAGGCGGGCCTGACGTCGGTGGCTCTGCGGGGTGAGGGAGTAGGGCCCTCGCCTGTAGTCTGCTGGGCTCGCCTGGGGGTCCTGGGGGTGCAGTAGTCTGCCAGAGGACGTGCCGTCAGGGTTAGACTGTGGCCTCGTCTCCTGCTTGTGCCTGTGAAGGACAGAGATTTCCCAGGAGTGGGAGGCAGGTCTAGTCTCGGACTTTGCCTCCACTCTGGTGACACCTCTGGGGCAACACTCCCGAGTGATGTTGAGCAGTTCCCACAGGAGAACGCGGTAGGTGGAGTATACACGAAGACCGTGTCCTCTCCTACATACAGGGAGGGAAGCACAGAGGCGACTCTCTCTCCTGGGTCTGTCACAGCCGTGGCTCCAGGTCTTTTTACCCTGGGACCCACTTTTAGCTGTTTACTAGGGCCTCCTGCCCTTGGAGTGGCGGAGGGTACCAATACCTCGTGGCGCACGAAAGGGCCTCCTACCCTGGCCGTGGCCGAGAGTACTGACACCTCGTGGCGCACTAAAGGGCCTCCAGCCCTGGACGTGGCGGAGGGTATGGACACCTCGTGGCACACTAAAGGGCCTCCTGCCCTGGACGTGGCAGAGGGCACTGATACCTCGTGGTACACTGAAGGGCCTCTTGCCCTGGACGTGGCAGAGGGTACTGACACCTCGTGACGCACTAAAAGGCCTCCTGCCCTTGAGGGGGTAACTATGGCCGTCGCCAAAACGTTACTTGGGACTGAATCCTGTTCAGTCCCACCCCACTGCTGGCGATGGTTGTCCTGCCTGCAAGGTCATTGCCGATCCTTGTTCACCTGGTGTCGGGGCAGTTGCGGGAAAAAGGGGCGCAGGTCAGTAGTGGGCGGGTGACTCTCTTGCCCTGGGTCATTAGCCCCCCCGTTGTGTCTTCCTGGGGTGGTGGTGTGGTGGTGGCCCGGTGGCGGGGTGGGGGGTGGCGGGGTGGGTGGTCCGGCGGCGGGCATTTTAAGTAAAGTGATTAATGAAGGCTATATCTAACCCCTCCAGTTTAAAAAGTCTCATTTACGGTGAATATAATCGTCTGCAGATGGACGAAATTATATATAAAGTACGTCACTGGATTAATTGATTATAGAAAACGGAATTACCTGTGTATAATAAAAAACCATATATTTTTAAGGGTTACCTAAGCTAACTTTTTTTTTCTTTTTCCCATCATCACAGCCCTTGTGCCATCGCTGTTATGAGTCTGGTCACATCTCACGCTACTGCCGGTCTGCAGAACGGTGTGGTCTGTGCAGTGGCCCCCATTCAACAACAACCTGCCCTGTCAGGCACTCCGCCACCGTTCACTCTCCCAGTCCCCGTGCACCTGACCCCCACTCATCTGAGTTCCCGGAACTGCCCCTACCACCCACGCCACCAGCCCCCACTAACCCCATGGCTGCGCTTTGGAGCCATGGTGGAAGAGTAAAGAAAGAAAACTGTGCTTTCACTCGGTCACTGTGTTCCCGTGACTCACACTCGGTTAACTGCCTCAGCTCATTGTCCCCTCAAGGCCGCATTCCCCCCCCCATTCACATGTGCGGGCCTCACAAAAGGATACCGAAGAACCGATAAAATTTGAATTAAATTTAATACAGTATAAAATTAATAGGATAGTATAATAATGTGTACAAATTCGTAAATTTTAATTAATAATTTGTGTATCTTGTAGCCTATGTTTTAAATTGAAAATTTGCCAAGAAATGGTCCGGATCTTCGCAAAATCCAGATCTTTGAAGTCCGGATCCTTGAGGGTTTACTGTATATATATATATATATATATATATATATATATATATATATATATATATAGATATATATATATATATAGATAGATATATATAGATATATATATAGATAGATAGATAGATAGATATATGCAGAGACTTCATTTCACCATGAAGATATCTATGCAAACTAACCACAGGAGAAATGAAAGGAGTGACAGTGAGTACTTTCGTATATTACATATTCAGACAGAGTGAGACAGAAACGTAAAGGGTAGAGGTCTTTTATGCACACCCGCAACAGGTAGTGGCACACAGAACAATGGATGACCTGAATTTTTACCTGCGGTTCAATTTATGGTCACCTGGAGCAGGGAATGGAACACAACAAAGGATGACCTGAATCAAAAAATGCACGTGACAAAGGAGGAGGGAGTAGGAGGGGAGGAAAGGGGAGTGGGAGGGAGGGGGAAGGGGGAGGGAGGAGGGGAAGGGGGAAGGGGAGAGGGGGGAGGGAGGGGGGGATAAATACTGCTGCTTAACTTAAGACCTAGAGGATTAATGCTTGGTGTGTCCCACTACACCACCACGAGATGACAGGGAACAATCACTTGTTAGTCTGGGGGATACTGCTTTAAAATTAATTCAGTTAACAATTTATCACACTTAAAATGACCATAGCTCATGTTTACATTCTTTTCATATGTGCCAGAAATTAGACAAGATTCTATTACATTTCTTTCATTTAAGCTTTTTGATCTTGCTAGAATCTTGGAGCCTGTCCTGTCAATATGGTGATCACTGAATGCTTTGTGCTGAAATAAACCACTACTCTGTTGGGCTGTCATTACACTGTATTTATGTTGTGAGATTCTAGTTTCCAAATCTTTTCCAGATTGTCCTATGTAAAATTTGTTACAGCTTTTACACGGGATTTTGTAAACAACGCCTGAATTACTGAAAGGGCTGTTCTTGATGAGGGTTTTTTTGATGGTGTTCTCATATTTGAATACTACTTGTACGTTGAGTTTCCTCAGTATGTGAACAACATCAAGAAAATTTTCATGGAAGGGGAGGACAAGGGTTCTTTGAATGTTCTGGCGATCTGGCTTATTAGTTTTCCCTTCAAGGAATCGTTTCTTGGCTGTATTGTGGTGAGTTAGTATGCTTTGTGGATATTTTAGCTTCTTTCCAATACTCTGAATCATTTTTAGTTCATCATTTAAAAATTCTGGGTCTGAAATTCTATATGCTCTTAGGTACAGTAGCCCAAGAAAGTTCTGCGACAAATATTAACGTATCTGGTAACTCTGGCATCCGACTTAAACTACCACACTCGTTCCATGCATACCTCCTCCATTTCCACGTTCATCATTCAGTGTTGTCAATGTTCTTAAACTGAAACGTGTGAATCTTGGAGGGTCGACTCATGTCAGCTCAGACTTAGACTAAGGGTGATACAAAATTGTTATTGATCATTACACAGTCTGCGTTGCTTCACAGGGTTCAGTAGTGACATTATTATGTTATAAGTTCGAGTTAAGAGGGCACCATTGATTATCTGTATTAGTTACTCGCTGTCAGCTTCATATATATAGATTTAGCTTTATGGAGCTTGACATATCTTGTTATACCCAAGAAAACACACACACACACACACACACACACACACACACACACACACACGTTTATTGATTAAAATAACTGGTAAAATCAGAGCCAGGTGTCATAACACTGTAGGTTTATCAGTTCAGCACTTAATTAGTAGACGAGGAATGGAGATTAGGGGCGCCATGTTACGGATTCGTGTTCAGATGGTTTTCACTGAAAAAAAGTGAACATATAAATGAACCAAAATGATGAGAGTGCTGGAGATGTAGTCGTGATCACACCCCACCATCAAGCCCGGCCTGCAAGACATCGAGCGTCATGCTGCGAAGATTGCTCTCCGTGGCAAGATTGTCGGAATGAGCAAGAGTGGGATGCCAGCTGACGACATTGCAGAGCAAGTTGGAGTGCACAGATCAACTGTTTACCGGTGGCTGAACAGGTGGGAGGAAGAGGGTGAAGTAACTGACCATCATAGGCGAGGAGCGAGAAGAAAGACTACGGCAGAGCAGGACCAGCAACTAAGACTACATTGATAACCACACATTCTCTAACGCTGAAGAAGCAAAGCGACATTTGCAACTATACTTGTCTACAGAAACAATACGCACACGACTGAAGGAGATGGGCTATCGACATAGATCACCAGCAGTGAATCCAAAATTAACGGAAAGGCATAAACAGTTGCGGCTCGATTTCGCTCACCGATTTGCAGATCAGGACCTTGATTACTGGGGAAGAGTCGTATTCTCAGACGAGAAGACCTTCAGCTCCACCACACATGGACGACTACGCTGCTGGAGACCAAACAATACGAGGTATTTAACATAATTGTGTACTGTACTATAATTAAGACTATGCAAATAGATAGGGAAATGACAAGAGCCACTGTGTTAATGTCTAAATCATAATGCAAAAATATAAGTAGGGAAGAAAAACCCAACCATATTTTGTTTATCTCAATTTTTACCATAGGTGTTCACGGAACTCTTTATGCCCTTAACCCCTTAACAGCGGGGCGTCACTTTCGTGACGCTTGGGAGCAAGGGATCATACCGCGGGGCGTCGCTTTTGTGATTCTGTGTTATTTTGAATTCACCCGGGCTTCCAAGTGGGGGCTTGTATCATCTATCAGTAATGCCAATGTCCAACACTAGTCAGCACTCCTAATCTCATCTGTACTCCCATCCATTGTTGACAATTTAGCCATTTCTCCCCGTTCTTGACTCCCCTCCCTACCCCCCCTCCATTACCCTATCCTCTCGCCTGCCCGGCCGTGCTACGCTAAGTAAATCTTCCCTGGAATTTTTCACTGATTTCATCCATTGAAATAAGCCCTATGTCCTATTCTTATACCAAATAATATATACAAGAAAGAAATAAGGTAAGTGAGAGTGCCATACACCTGGAATTGGCTAATTATCACCTGACAACACCTCACGTGCACTCGTTCGCTAATTTTCGCTGTTTTTTTCCCCTTGAAATATGAGGTATAATCTATTTTCGTAATAAATATACATGTAAGGAGGAAAGGGAGAAGTCTAAGTGATGTTTACATTCACCTGGAACTACCTAATTTATAATGTATTGTCTAGATTTCCTGCCAATCATATCAGTGCTAGACTTTGCTGTTTCAAGATATAACATTGGTAGCTCTGAATATATATCTCCTAAGTAGGCCTCTAATCTATTTTCGTAATAAATATACATGTAAGGAGGGAAGGGAGAAGCCTAAGTGATATTTACATTCACCTGGAACTACCAAATTTATAATGTATTGTCTAGATTTCCTGCCAATCATATCAGTGCTAGACTTAGCTGTTTCAAGAAGTAATATTGGTAACTCTGAATAACCCCTAGCAGGCCTCCACGCTGGTCCTCCGTTATCAGTTCACTCTCATCTTCCAAAGCCAGAGTACGTATGTTTCTTCTTGCGACTTCAAGGCCTTTTTTCACCCCCATGCAAATGGCCCTGTGACCTTTACCCCCTACTAAACCTCGTGTGGAAAGAGGTAAAGGGCTGACAATTGATAAATGAGTGACTACGATCTTTCTATTGAGTAAAACAGTGCAAGTGGAATTGTAAATAATGTGTAAATAATGTGTAAACAGCAAGTGAAAGTAATGAATGTAAATATACGTGAACAATGGAAAATAGTTTTATAAGTTATTTCAAGTGACAGTGCATAACACAGTGTAAATAAAATAGAAATGTAAATAACGTAAATAAAATAGAGAACGTAAATAGAAATGTAAATGAGTAGTATTATAAGAATACAAGTATATACCCTAGGAGTAATGAAAGTGAAAGTTTCAGTCTAGCATGTCTGAATGCTATGAGTTATGAGAGTGAAGATGAAAGTGACATTCACTCTCAATGCCAGTATACAGGACGAGAAAGTGAATGCTACGTATTTTACTGAAAGAAATTGAATCCCTACAGTGACAATAAACTAATTCTACTGAAGGACACTTATGGATAAAGACTGTAGATATATGTAAGTGTTATATAGTAATAGAAATATAAAGTGTGAGGGGTTTTATGAATAATAAATGACAGAGTAACAAAAGCGAACTAGTGCCAGTGCGACGATCAGACGCGCTCGTAATTTCCATTGCTTTCACAGTGGTTTTTTTTTTTAGTATGGATCCCAAACTACTTGAAAATTGTAGAATAGTGTTTATAGTGTTTGTATCTGGCTGTGGTAATCATATTACGGGTTGTCGGGAAGTGTAAAGTGGAGACTTCGTTACCCTACTTCAGAGGTCTCCACAAGTCCTACGGTAACGGACGATGGCTCAACAATCATTCCAGGAGAAAGCTGAAGGTATGTGCCATAAGCATATGTAATTTTATTATTCTAGGACTAATAACTGATTTTTGGCAAATATTTTTTGAGAGTCTGTCGGAGCCCTAATAACCCCGCGGCACACGCAAGTCATTGGTAAACAAGCCCGCGGTGTAGGGGTTAAGAGGAGCCTGTGGAGTCACATGGAGAGACAGGCTGACGAATGAAGATATAAAGGAGCGTTGTGGTGTGGAGGTGGATGTGATAAGAAGTGTTATGAGGAACACACTGAGGTGGTTTGGCCATGTGGAGAGAATGAAGGGTGAAAGACTGACGAAGAGAGTGTATGTGAGTGAGGTGGCGGGGGCAAGAGGGAGGGGGAGGCCGAGGATGAGATGGAGGGATGGGGTGGAGAGGTATATGAGAGAGAGAGGGGTGTGAGTTGGGACAGGGCAGTGAAATGGCGGGGGACAGGGCGACTTGGAGGCGATTTGTTTGTGGCCACCCCAAACGGGATTGAGGCGTCTGGCAATAGATAGATAGATAGATAAAAAATCCCAAGACTGTTACTTCATGGCTAGGTTAGGTTAGGTCCATTTATGCTTGGTTTGTGGGTTAAATTCATTAAATAATATAATTTTTGACTAAAATTCAGCACTTTGTCACCTATCAAAACCTACTGTATTACGTGGATAATCAGGATGTATTTCGTAAAGGCGAAAGTATACGAGTGGTAATGTATTGGGCTGTATGGATGGCAGCTGTCCTGGATGTGGCAGAGAGAGAGAGAGAGAGAGAGAGAGAGAGCAGCATGTAGACCACTCCGTAAGTTTTTGTAGGTACTTATAATTATTACTTAATCTTGTGTACTCGCTCACTTAATGGTAAAATTTATGTGACAACAGTTAGTGTGTGACATGACTCCATTTTGTCATACTCATACACAGGAAAGAATAACACTACAAATTAGCGCTTCACACTACAAATTACCGCTTCACAATACAAATTACCGCTTCACACTATAAATTACCGCTTCACACTACAAATTAGTGCTTCACAGTGCTAATTAGCGCTTCACACTACAAATTACCGCTTCACACTACAAATTAGCGCTTCACACTACAAAGTAGTGCTTCATACTATAAATTAGCACTTCACACTACAAATTAGCGCTTCACACTACAAATTAGCGCTTATTCAGTGCTTCACAGTTCAGCCATTTCACTTGGCCCAATTTTTCGTCCTTTTTGTTGCGCTTTTCCTTTAGCTCAGTGTCAGTGCAAGGGCCGTGCATCCTTTCCACTGCACTTCTTCGTGACTGGCTTCATATTGTACTGCTAGTCTCCTTGCCTCAGTGCAGCATTCAGGGTGGAGATGGGAGTGTTATGGCCAGAGGACGTGCAGAGAGGAGAGTAAATGTGTACATGACATCTAGTTATGTGGAGGCGGACGTGCATCATTTATTTATTGGTAATATAAAAACTGTTCTGCATCTTTTACCTGTCCCTTGTGTCAGTACATTCATGCTCTGTCTGTCTGTCTGTCTGTCTGTCTGTCTGTCTGTCTGTCTCTGTCTGTCTGTCTCTCTCTCTCTCTCTCTCTCTCTCTCTCTCTCACCTATGATCCTGATACAACATCAATGCATAGCAGAGGTCAAGCATTTGAGGTGGATGGAAAACTGATGACAGGGAGTGCTGGAGCTCCCGTTTCATCAGCCCTCAGGACTAGTTCCTGACCATCCCCCTTTGCTGAACTTTTTCAGTGTCTCAGTTACACAGAGAGTTGGCCAGCATGCTCTCCAGTACAAATTTCTCTATCTATCTTCACCAAACTACATGCACAGTACACACTACACTTCCTATTCAAAATTCACCAAAATGGCGGCAATTCACCCAGCCTCGGAGTCCCCAGGGGGGGGGGACCATAAATGCCCCCGCCATCTGCCCCTCTCCCGGTGACGACTCGAGGTGCCTGGAACCACTGTCTGACTCTCTTCTTCTTCATTTCTGAAACATTCGCGGCCTTTCATCTAACTTTCGCTCTGTTGAGCACCACCTCTCCTCCTCTAAACCTCACCTTCTTTTTCTAACGGAGACTCAGCTGTCTGAGGCAACTGACAGCAAACCCTTTTCTGTATCCTCCTACTTTCTCTATACTCATTTCAAAGCCAAAGGTGGCTGTTGTGTATACATACGCAACGATTTATCTTGCTCTCGTGTTCCTGAACTTGATTCTTCTGAATTCTCCACTCTCTGGCTTCGGCTTTCCTGTCATTCTCTGACTAAATATATCTGTGCTGTTTACTTATCCCCTAATTCTACTGACTATCAAAAATTCTTCGACTATCTTACTTCTACGATGGAACACATTCTGTCCATTTCTCCTTTCTCTGAAATCTCCATTCTTGGAGATTTCAATGTTCACCACCACCTTTGGCTCTCCTCTCCTTTCACGGATCCACCTGGTGAACAAGCCTACATCTTTTCTATCCTTAATGACCTAGAGCAGCTTGTACAGCACCCTACCCGTATCCCTGACCGCCTTGGAGAGAGCTCCAACATACTCGACCTCTTCCTCACAACTAATCCTTCTGCTTTTTCTGTTAATCTTTTCTCTCCGTTGGGCTCCTCCGATCACAACTTTATTACCTTAATCTGTCCTATCGCTCCAGTACGGCCTGCGGACAATCCAGGGAAACGTCGTCTCTGGCATTTTGGAGCCGCAGACTGGGAGGCCCTCAGGCAGTACTTCTTTGATTTTCCCTGGAATGATTATTGCTTCCATGGCCGTGAGCCATCTGAGTGTGCCTTGCGCATTACGGAGGTTATTCTCTTGGGCATGGAAGCATACATTCCTTTCTCATATCCTTTGACTAACGCAAGAAAGCCTTGGTTTAATCACGCTTGTTCTAATGCTGTCCGCAACAAGGAGAAGGCCTACAAAAGGTACCGGAGCCAACCCACCCCTGAATCACATAATCTTTACGTTTCTGCCCGGAATCGTGCTAAGTCTGTTCTTCGCTCTACTAAAAATAATTTCATCCATACTAATTGCTCTCAACTCTCCAACTCGAATTCTTCCCGCTCCTTCTGGCACCTTGCCAAAAATCTTTCTAACAACTTTACCTCATCATCCTTCCCTCCTCTTTTCTACTCTGATGGTTCTGTAGCTATTTCTTCTACTGATAAAGCAGATCTCTTCGCACAGACTTTCTCCTCCAATTCCACCTTAGACAATTCCGGTGCTGTTCCTCCATCACTTCCCCCCTCTGACTTCCTCATGGCTGACATTAAAATTTCTTCAGTTGATGTATTTTCTGCCATTACTGGCCTCAGTACTAACAAGGCATATGGGCCTGATGGGGTCCCTCCTGTTGTTCTCAAGAACTGTGCTTCTGTGCTTACACCCTGCCTAGGCAAACTATTTCGCCTTTGTCTGTCAACTTGTACCTTTCCTTCTTGCTGGAAGTTTGCTCTCATTCAGCCAGTCCCAAAGAAGGGTGACCACTCCCAACCCTCCAACTATCGTCCAATTGCTTTAACGTCCTGTATTTCAAAAGTTTTCGAGTCAATTCTTAATAGAAAAATTTTAAGGCATCTTTCCTATCACAACCTTCTTTCCGATCGTCAGTATGGGTTCCGTCAGGGACGCTCCACTGGCGATCTTCTCACCTACCTTTCAGACTCCTGGTCATCCTCCTTTCGGGACTTTGGCGAAAGCTTTGCCATTGCACTTGACATCTCAAAGGCTTTCGATCGAGTCTGGCATAAATCTTTAATTTCCAAACTGCCTTCCTATGGTTTCTATCCTTCTATCTGTGCCTTCATCGCTAGCTTCCTTTCTGGTCGTTCTATAGCTGCTGTCGTAGACGGCCATCGTTCTTCTCCTAGATCTATCAACAGTGGTGTTCCTCAGGGCTCTGTCCTATCACCAACTCTCTTCCTTTTATTCATCAATGATCTTCTTAGCTGTACATCTAACCCTATCCACTCATACGCTGATGACTCCACCCTTCACCTTTCCATTCGGTTCCCGCAACGCCCATCTCAACAGTTACTTGAAGAAACAAGGGATGAGGCTATGGCACACCTAATGTCTGACTTGGCTCATATCTCTGACTGGGGTAAAAATAATATGGTTGTCTTTAATGCATCTAAGACTCAGTTCTTACACCTATCAACCCGACAAAATCTTCCACAGGTATACCCACTAATGTTTAATAATATTCAGATTAATCCTGCATCATCCTTGAACATGCTTGGGGTTTCATTTACTCGGGACTTATCTTGGAAAGATCATATTACATCTCTTGTAAAATCTGCTTCCAAGAGATTGGGTGTGCTAAGCCGACTCCGCTCTTTCTTTACCCCTGCACAATTGTTGACTCTATACAGGGGTTTTATCCGCCCCTGTGTGGAGTACAACTCTCATGTGTGGGGAGGCTCCCCACATACAGCTCTTCTCAATAGGGTGGAGTCAAAGGCTTTTCGTCTCATTAACTCTCCTCCTCTTACTGACTCCCTTCAACCTCTGTCTCTTCGCCGCACTGTTGCATCTTTATCTCTTTTCTATCGCTACTTTAATGGTCACTGCTCCTCTGAACTGTCTGCTTGCATTCCTCCACCTCTACGACGGGCGCGTAGCACCCGTCTGGCAGCAAACTCTCATCCCTTTTCTGTCCAACTCTCTAATGCAAGAGTTAACCGTTACTCCCAGTCTTTCATTTATGCAACAGGTCAGCTCTGGAACTGTCTCCCTCTGTCTGTATTTCCTTCTGCCTATGATCTCCAGTCTTTCAAACGTAGTGTGTCCAGGCATCTCAAAATGATCGGATCTTGAATTTGGCTCTCTGTTGTATTTTGTTTTTCTCTTGGAGGGAACTGTTACTGCGGGCTCATGGCCTTTGGTTCCTTCTTCCTCGCATAAAAAAAAAAAAACTTAACACCCTTGACATAATCACACAGGTGTTGGTGGCGCTGACCTTAATCAATACAGGTATCAGGTATTAGTTGAAATGACCAGGTAACTCTATGTATGAACACTAGAAATTGTAGCCAGACCTTCACTTCACACACACACACACACACTACCAGGTCATGTGTGGTCAACTGTATTTGGGAAATTTATCTTTCAGTGCAACACAAAGACTTTTCATGTGAGTACGTTAACTATCTTGCTGAAGTAAAATACCATCATCTTTATTATTCATTTATTTTACTAGATTTTAGTAATGTTGCAGCTTACTTCCCGTAGCTCAGTGGCAGAAAAGACAATGGTAAGGTTCCAAATCCTTTCCACAACACTTCTTTGTTTTAGCATCATATTCTGGTGTTAATCTGTATATATTTCAGCATTCAAGATGGAGACATGCCACTTTTACGCTTATACTCTAACTTAATCATGATTTTCGTTTTTTTTTTTTTTTTTTTAAGCTGATTTCACGTAGCTCAGCGGCAGAGGAACACAGTGCTTCATCTCTACATATGTCCTTAGCAATTCTTTGTGGTCAGTACAGTAATGTCAATTATTGTTACAACTCAGCATTCAAGATGGAGAGACGGCAATTTTGGACCAACTTAGAGTAAAATAGGTAATGTGAACAGAGTATAATTGTGGGAAAACATATCAGGGTTGCCTTAGTATTAAATAAACAGCATAGACTGTGGCAGATAAAGAATGTGGTTTGCATATCACACCGCCTCACTTTATCATCTGGCTAAACCCCTTGAATGAGCTGCAGTTGCCTATATGCAAGTTTTAATCAATGACTCTTGACAAAGGACGTGGTTTGAATATTCCTACGTGTCACTTTATCGTCTGGTTTATGAAGGACGTGGTTTGCATATTCCTACGTGTCACTTTATCGTCTGGTTTATAAAGGACGTGGTTTGCATATTCCTACGTGTCACTTCATCGTCTGGTTTATAAAGGACGTGGTTTGCATATTCCTACGTGTCACTTTATCGTCTGGTTTATAAAGGACGTGGTTTGCATATTCCTACATGTCACTTTATCGTCTGGTTTATAAAGGACGTGGTTTGCATATTCCTACATGTCACTTTATCGTCTGGTTTATATAATCTTTGGAGTCAGCTGTATCTGGTATTTATCAAATTGTAAAGATTTATTCAGCACTTAATGCCGGAGTGAGGTTTGGAAGCTTCTGTCTAGCAAATGACTTAGTCATCGGGGGCACAATCTTTCAGCATTGCAATATACTCGTACACAAGACAACTTGGGTGTCGTCGTGTGGAAAATATAAAAATCAGATTGATCACATCGCTATCAGTAGGAGGCATAGAAGTTCTCTGCTAGATGTTCATGTTAAACGGGGAGCGGATATTGGTAGTGACCATCAACTCAGCATTGCAAAAATAAGGTTTAAACTTAAAAATCAGAAGAAGGAAAAATCTGGTGTTGGTAGATACGATATTGTTAAGCTTAGAAGGGAAGGAGAAGAAAAGGAGGAATTCAAATTAGAATGCAGAAATAGGTTTTTGGTGTTGGAAACGTTGGAAGAGGGGGAGAGAAGTGTAGATGAGATGTGGGAGGATGTGAACAAAGTTTTGCATGAGACTGCTGAATGTACGATTGGAAAGAGACATAGATTCAGGAGAAAGAAATGGATATCAGAGGAAACGTGGGATATGATAAAAAAGAGAGGTGAGGCTAAATTGAGGAGTGAGATGCAATGCGTTGATGAACGAGAGATTGAATTAGCAAGAGCTGCGTACTGGAGTTTGAATTCAGAAGTAAGAAGGTTAGCTAGGAGAGATAAAAGAAGATGTGTGGATGAAAAGGTTGCAGAGACTGAAATCTTAATAAACAAAAATGATGGACAGAGTCAAAGAATAGCATATGAATCGATTAGAGAACTGAGTGGTAATGCAGGTAAACGCAAGGAAATACCAGTTAGAGACAGGGAAGGAAATTTATTGACCAAAGATGGAGATATTAAAAATAGATGGAAAGAGCATTTTGAGACAGTTCTTAATAGACCAATACCACCAGAAAAGGATATACCGTCTGCTCAGGAAGATTTAAATATAGAAACAGGAGAGTTGAGGCTTGCAGAAGTGGAGAAAGCAGTAAAACAGTTAAAGAATAATAAGGCACCAGGGGAGGATGGTTTATTTCCGGAAATGTTTAAAGTGGAGGGGGATAGATTAATAATGATCTTGACCAAGCTATTCAATAAGATATGGGTGACGGGGATACTACCATCAGTTTGAAAGAATGGTGTGGTTGTTAAAGTTTCGAAGAAGGGAGACCTGAGTGAATGTGGTAATTGGAGGGGAATCTCTTTGTCACCGATAGCTTTGAAAGTTTTCAGTAGGGTGTTGTTAAATAGGTTGGAGCCGGTAGTTGAGGGTATTCTGAGGGATGAATAGGCTTGTTTTAGAAAGGGACGTGGTTGCAATGATCAGATCTTTATAGTTAGGCATTTGATGCAGCAAGTTAATGAAATGAGAGTACCGTTAAGTCTTTGTTTTGTTGATTTTGAAAAGGCTTTTGATAGTGTTTCGAGAGAGACTATGGGGAAGATCATGAGACATTATGGAATACCAGAGGAGTTTGTGAGGGTCATTATGAACATGCATGAGGACACATTTTGTAAAGTGATGGTTGATGGTTGTCTGAGTGATTCGTTTGAAGTCAAGTCCGGAGTAATTCAAGGTGGTGTTCTATCGCCTTTACTATTTATATTGGTCATTGATTACATTATGAAACGCGTTGGAACAGAAACCGGTGCAGGTATACTTTGGGGAGAGAACAGGAAACTTTTGGATTTAGATTATGCAGATGATATAGTTTTGATTTGTGATGGGCCAGAAGAGATGCAGAGAGTGTTGGACTGTTTGGTGAGTGAAGGTCGCAAGGTGGGTTTGGTTATTAATTGTGGAAAAACTGAAATAATCAATATGAATATGGAAAATGCGCAGGAATGTGTGATTGGAGGTATGGTTGTAAAGCAAGTTGATAGGTTTAAATATTTAGGTACTTATTTAGCCAAGGATGGTTCTTTGAACTTTGAATTCGAGGAAAGGTTAAAGAAGGCTAATCAGGCAATGGGAATGCTTAAAAATATTTGGAATAATAACAATTTTTCTGTGCATACAAAAATCAAACTTTATAAGGTAATGGTTAGGAGTATCTTAATTTATGAACACGAGTCTTGGTACAGCACAGTGACTATGGAAAATAAATTCTTGGTGTTTGAAAATAAAGCACTTAGAAGAATATTAGGAGTTAAGTGGTGGGAAAGGATACCAAATAGTAGAATTAGAGAAATAACGGGAGTGCAGTCGATCGATGAATATGTTAGATTCTCACGATGGAAGTGGCTAGGACATGTGTATAGGAGACAGGGAATAGTACGAGGTACACCAGGGTGGGTGGCACTTGGTAGGAGAGGTAGAGGAAGGCCAAAAGAGACGTGGGTGAGGACAATGAGACGGGAAGCTGGAGATGAGTGTTGGGGAGATCTTGAGGAGTTAGCACAAGATAGGATGTGGTGGTGTGAGTTCATCGAGGCCCTATGCATCCCCGAGGGTGCCACAGGAAATGATTGATTGATTGATAATGCCAATTGACTTGAGGTATATGCAGCTGCTGACCACACTGTTTTCCTGACTTCTTTGGCCTCAGCAGAAATGACTGGTGCTGAGATGATGAGGTGGGACGCCTTTGTGTGGTGGCACCGATATAACCGGCCGTTGGAGCTGCCCGGTTATACAAACGTCCCTCAACTCCCTCCATATTCCCCGAAAGGAGGAAGGTGGACTGTGGAAGACATGCAACTTTTGCCTGCAGTCCACCTGATTTACGTCCACACCAGCCTGGGGTTGCTGCTGTTGTTGTTGTTGTTACTACTACTACTACTACTACTACTACTACTACTTTAAAACAGCGATGAATTAGAGACTGTATATGAATATGACTATCTGGGACACATAATTAGGCATGACCTTAAAGATGACAAAGATGTAATGAAAAGGCTTAATAAGTTTTATTCAAGTTTTAATTGCATTTTTAGAAATTTTAGTGGTATAGATATTAATACGTTCTTATTCCTTTTTAACTCGTACTGTAAGCCAGACTATGGTCTGCCTCTTTTAAGCCATAAGGATACACGAAGATCATGTACATTTCAAGCATTTGAGGGGGCTTACAGTAAAGCTTTAAAACGAATGACTGGAATGCCAGCCTATGCCAGCAACCATGATGTGGCTGCCTCCTGTAACCAGCTGTTACTGAGGCACCATGTGGCCCTCACACAGTGCCGCTATTACAAAAGGTTGATGCAATCTAATAATGCTATCATTAACTTGAACCTACCATACTTAAAAATGGGTTTCTTTTGTAAATATGTTATTAATCATTTCAAGTTACACTACAGAGTGGACATTACCTGTCATGCCATGGATATAATTCGATCACGAATATCTTGGGTGCAGAACCATGAGCACAGACGAAACCATGTAGTAATCTTAAGGTGAGCCAGTGCTATTTCTTTTATATTTTTTATTGATGCTAGCTTTTTAGATTTTATTTTGACCTCTTTACTTTTTCTTGGTTCCCAGCTTTTATATATATATATATTTTTTTTTTATTTGGACCATTTTATTATAATTTTATGTTTTGACCTTTTTATTTTTTAAAGCTGCTACCTTTGATATTTTATTGTGATCATTTTACTTTTAATTCATGCTAGATAATGTATTTTATTTGGACCTTTTTATTTTTAATTGATGCTATCTTTCATATTTTATTTGGACCTTCTGTATTGGTCATTGATGCCAGTTTTATATTTCACTTTGGACTTCTTTTTAATTGCACTGATGGTAGTTTTTATTTTTTACCTTTTTTTTTATATTTTATTGATGCTTTTTTTTTTCTAATATGTTAATAATGTGTATGCGCACCGTGATGCCCTCAGGTCTTTTAATATGATTTTTTTATAGATATATAATTGTACAGTACACCACTTATTATGTGATGTCCATATGTACAGATTTTTTGTATATATATATATATATATATATATATATATATATATATATATATATATATATATATATATATATATGTACCTCTGCTGCTGTTGATGCCATACTGATGCTGCTACTGCTACTGATTACCATTATGTATCAATAGATATGAAATAAAGCTGATTGATTGATTGATTGATTGACTACTACTACTACTGCTACTACTACTACTGCTACTACTACTACTACTACTACTACTACGGAACTACTACTGCTGCCATTACTACAACTACTACTACTACTGCTGCTGCTGCTGCTGCTGCCATTTCTACTGCTGCTATTACTGCAACTACTAGAACAACTACTGCAACTACTACTACTACTACTACTACTACTACTACTACTAATAATAATAATAATAATAATAATAATGATGATAAAAATAATAATAGTAACACACTACAGTCTTGCCATGTACGTGGCTGACATGTGTTCAACGGTATAACCCTTACTACTATTACTACTACTACTAATACTACTACTACTACTACTAACACACTACAGTCTTGTCATGTACGTGCCTGACACGTGTTCTCCGGTATAATCCTTACTACTATTACTACTACTACTACTACTACTACTACTACCACTACTACTACTACTACCACTACTACTACTACTACTACTACTACTTTTTTTTTTTTCAAAATCACCTCCATCCCTTGGGGAATTATATTGTGAAGATCAAAACCAACCTTGCTAATACAGTTCACCATTTAGAGTTGTAATGTGAAGGTTAACACTAACCCTCATATTACAATCCGTTGGCCCCAAGCACGCCAACGGCTGAGGTTACCAACCATCTACAATTACTATTATTATTTTATTTTTTATTGATTGATATTACAGTGTAAATAAAGACATTAAACTATAGGAGTCGCTGGTCTATGCGACTCTCGACCACTGTAGCTTCGTAATCCATACCCGCCAGAGAGACAGGCCTGAGGGCTGACGATCTTGTGCCCCTGAGACATAGCAGAGCAGACCTCACGAGGGAGAATGACAGTCGACATCTCATCCAGGCCATAACAGAACTCTGCGGTTGACGTTTCTTTTCAGATAGAACCTCTGCCAGTCTCGAATAGAATCTCACTGCCTCTGGACCCATCCCACCTGATGTCGTGAACACAAGGGGAGTGAATCGACCGTGGTTCACATGTTGGATCCTTTCTTGATAATTTCTATTTTTTTCTTGTTCATTCCTCTTGTGTGCAGCTTCGAGAGACAGTTCACGATGACATGCTGCCATGGGATCGAATATCCTGATGTCGAAGAACGCCCTCTGCCCACGTGTCCAGAAACCTCGAGCATTGACATCCACTCTTGCATCATTTGATGTGTTTGCTGTTCTGTGGGTGAAGTGCTCGCCGTCCAGGGGTAGCAGAGCTGGCTCAGTCGTGACATCATGGCATATTTCCTGCAGCATTTTGGCAGTGAGGTAGCGTACTTCATCGTGTCGGATGCAAACAAAGTCTCCCTTCTTGCATACCATTGCATGGTTTGCATCAAAGGCAGTGCCACAAGCACAGTGTTGAGGTAGGTTCTCTATTGGCCACCCATATCTCAAGGCTATGGCGTCAATAAATTCTTGTTTGTTGAAGTGGAAGCCTTTTGCCTTGAGAGACAGGGTTGTGAGCCAGTTCGATGCCCCAACCTCCTGTGCAATTTCAACTCTTCTGTACTGGTCTGGTGTTAGATGTTCGATTATGTGCTGCAGCTGGTCTTTTTGTCTTGCTTCACGCTCCTTGCTTATCTGTGTCTTTATGTCTTTCTGCCTTTGGTGGTCGATTTCACTCGTCTCAACCTGGGCGCAGATCTTCTGTGACAAGGTTTCGGTGAGCCTGAGTGAATTTCCGTGTTCATAGCTTGCCACGGCTACTGGATTTATAATGCCAAGGCCTCCCATCCTGGGTGGTAGTGCTAGAAGGTCCCTCTCTTCTGGTGTGGGGATGTGGCCATTGGTTAGAGATAGGAGGAATGAATCCCTGATTGCATCCTCCAGTGGTTGTAGCAGCAACTCGATGTCTGGTATGGTCCTCATCACGAAGGTCCACTTGTGCTTTACACCATAGGTAAATGCACTGTATGCTGCATGGGGTTCTGTTTTTACGTGGCTGGATAGTGTATGAATTTCTTATACTCATGTCTTTACCTCATCACTCACATATTTGTCTTTGAATTCCTTAGTTCCAATCACAGCCCCTAGATGCCTATGACCTTCCTTGGTCACTATCACGTTTGTGCCTCTAATTGCTTCTTGTGCATCTTGATAGTAAGCTGGTTTCACGATCAAGATGGACTTACTTGCATTAGGGTAGCAACCTATTTCAGGGCCATGAGATGTTACAAGGTTCCACCATTTCCTCACATCCTCAACCTTGCCAGCACCCGTGAGATCATCTGCATAGGCTACCTGTTTTACATTGGTGGCCTCGTATTTGATCTGTTGTTGCAGCACTGTCATCGCCAGGGCGTACATAGCCATGGCAATGGGGTCCCCCTGGGTAGTTCCTTCTGTGGACTGGATTACACCGACGTCGTGAACCGCTGTCTTACCCACAATGTAGAGGTCTGCTGGTTCTTTGTAGGTGTTTTCCACATATTGGGCAAATGCTGGGCATTTAACCTTGATATTGTGCAGCACTGCCTCCCGGTTGATGGAATTAAATGCATTTGAGGCATCAACTAATAATACTGCCTCACAGTCCTCTTCCCCAGATATTTTCCTCATGGAGTGAACTGTTGCCTCACCTTCTGCCTGCTGGCCTGCACACACCTGGAGGTTGCCAACTGCCTGCTTCACAGCATCTTTCACCTCCTCCTCCTCCTCCTCCTCCTACTACTACTACTACTACTACTACTACTACTACTACTAACACACTACGGTCTTGCTATGTACGTGGCTGACACGTGTTCTCCGGTATAATCCTTATTACTACTACCACCACTACTACTACTACTACTACTAACACACTACAGTCTTGCCATGTACTTGGCTGACATGTGTTCTCCGGTATAACCCTTACTACTACTACTACTACTACTACTACTACTACTACTAACACACTACAGTCTTGTCATATACGTGGCTGACACGTGTTCTCCGGTATAACCCATACTACTACTACTACTACTACTACTAACACACTACAGTCCTGTCATGTACGTAGCTAACACATGTTCTCCGGTATAACCCTTACTACTACTACTACTACTACTACTACTACTAACACACTACAGTCCTGTCATGTACGTGGCTAACACATGTTCTCCGGTATAACCCTTACTACTACTACTACTACTACTACTACTACTAACACACTACAGTCTGTCATGTACGTAGCTAACACGTGTTCTCCGGTATAACCCATACTTGCCGTTGCTGTAACATAAAATTTCTTGTAGGCAACTCCCACAAGGCTTTACGTTTGGAACAATATCACAAAATTCAGGAACTTGATTCAGTAGTTTGTCAGTCACCTTGATTCAATTGCACGTGTCCTATAAACCCCAAGGCGTCCATCCCTTGCAGTACATATGCAGTGTTGCAATAGTGAGCTTCAAGCCTGCCTGGTAGTACGGTACTGAGCAGCTCTCTGTAGTCTCTCTCCTTTTGCATTATGGAGCTTTTTCTTTGACATCAAGCTTGAACGTACGATGGATTTTGACCTGTGAAGTCTAACTATGGCATAGGAGGCTTCTTGGCACTGTTTCTTAGCGGTTTATTTTGAACCTAATGGCTAGACCATTTACTGTACGAGATTCGAATAGACTCAAACTACATTGACGTTTTACTTGTGCAGTCTTCCATCTCATCGACCCCCTCCCCCCCCCCTCTCTCTCTCTCTCTCTCTCGATGACTGACTGAAGAATAACGAAGTACAGAGCTGACACCACCATATTTACAAATTCGACAGATGGTGAGGGTAGGGGATATAATCGGTAAATACTGTCTAATTACATATTATATGTAGGTTATAAGCTGTACATTACATGCTTTTGTGTGTACCTATAAGAAATATATAGCCTCAGTCATTGCCTTCATTTTTTTTTTTTTTTTTTTTTTTTTCTGGATCCAGGTAGGTAGGTATATAAAATTCCTGGTTATACTGCCCCACCACGAAAACTGAAGCACACATCAAACACTAATAATAGAAGCAATTGGTTCATCTCAGTCTAAACCCAGTGGACTGCAGGCTGAAGTTGCCCTCCTCCTGCAGTCCACCATCCTTCCTCCGGGGGATAGGCAAGCGACTGAGGGACGTTTGCATAACCGGGCAATGGAGCCAGCTGGGTATATCAGTGCCACCACTTGAAGGCGTCCCTCCCACAGTGCACTCACCTGTAAGAGTCTAACCTGGGATTGTCACACCTATTTACCATCTATTCCCCGTCGTTACTTGGATATGTTTTACAAGATGAACTAGACAAGGAAAGATTTTTACAGGATGAACTAGACAAGGAAAGATTTTTACAGGATGACCTAGACAAGGAAAGATTTTTACAGGATGAACTAGACAAGGAAAGATTTTTACAGGATGAACTAGACAAGGAAAGACTTTTACAGGATGACCTAGACAAGGAAAGATTTTGCACTCCTTTCCCTGTTCATCCTGCAGAAAAGTTTATAACCTGCTGTAATTTTCGTCTCGTAACTAAGATGTATTTATGAAGCTAAAACAGAGGGAGATTCAACAGCCTCCTTGTCCTTCCTGCAAATCAAAACCAGACTTACGATATGGAATGGATCGTAAGTGTGTTTCTGTATCCCTGGCCTGGATTGTACACCAGAATACAACTACTACTCTTTCTCTTACGACTAAATCCATATCGTAATACTAATTTTCTGCCACAATGGACACAGCTGGCATCAGTAATATACAGGAGCGTGGAACGATGCTGAGTCTGCCTACCTAGCGTAACACTGATAGATTCTGGAGAGAGAGAGAGAGAGAGAGAGAGAGAGAGAGAGAGAGAGAGAGAGAGAGAGAGAGAGTTGTTATTGTTGCTGTTGTTGTTATTGTTGTTGGTGGTGTTCTTGTTGGTGGTGGTGTTATTGTTGTTGTTGTTGTTGTTGATGTTGTTGTTGTTGTTGATGTTTTTGCTGTTGTTGTTGTTGTTGTTCCTGTAAGTTCATCTGGACGTGAACCCGGTGAACTGCAGGCTGAAATAACCCGTTTCTTGCAGTTCACCATCAATAATTCAGAGGGTGGAGAGGGGCAGGGGGAATTGAGGGTAGTTTGTATACCCGGGCAGTGAAGCTAGCAGTTCATGAGGGTGCCACCGCGTGAAGGCGTCCCTGCCCAGTAGCGGTTGTAATACCTGAACAGAATCATCATCAGGTAAATTACACTGATAAATATACTGTTACTGATTCCTTGACACCTTGGCCCAGATGTTCGTCCTTTGGCGGCTTATTTCACGCAGCTCACAGGCAGAAAAACACAGTGCTACGGCTCTACATCCTTTCCATAGCACTTCTTCATGACTAGTAGCAACTATATTCTTATTAAAATACTGCTACAATTCATCATTCAAAGTGGAGGGATGGCAATTAGGGATCAAGTTAGAGTAAAAAGGAATGTCGTTTCGACAGGACTTTGACCTCACTGGCCTAGAGTCATGGTGGGCTAGGAAAACTGTTTAATGTATATCATTATATATACCTGCTTCACTGTCATGCCACATTAACCTGCGGCGAAGCTGACAGGTCTATAAGTGGTACACCTGGGGATCTTTTTTTTTTTTTTTTTTTCCCTCAAGGAAAGTTTGAATATCTGCTCTTGGAGGTCTGAGCGATTTTCTTATAAAATATAAAGTTGTTCAGCTTGAATTTTTTAGTTGATTTAACATGTCAGCTGTGGCATCAGCTGACGCATCAGCTGAATATTCAACTGAATATTACTGTTCATTCCTCCACCTCTACGACAGGCGAGTTGCACCCGTCTAGCAGCAAACTCTCCTCCCTTTTCTGTCCATCTCTCTAATGCAAGAGTTAACCGGTACTCCCAGTCCTTCATTTATGCAACAGGTCAACTCTGGAACTGTCTTCCTCTGTCTGTATTTCCTGCTAGCTATGATCTCCAGTCTTTCAAACGCAGTGTCCAGGCATCTCGAAATGATCGGATCTTGAATTTGGCTCTCTTTTGTATTTTGTTTTTCTCTTGGAAGGAACAAATATTGCGGGCTCATGGCCTTTGGTTCCTTCTTCCTATCATAAAAAAAGAAAGAAAAATAACAACGTTCTCATGAAATACAAAGTTGCTCAGCTTGACATATTGAGATGATTTGACATGCCAGGTGTTGGATCAGCTGATGCATCAGTTGATTACTTAGCAGTTTTCAGTTTTGGTCTTAAGAAGGCAAATCAGTAAAATAATTTCACATATTCTGAGTTTTAAAAAGAGAATTTTTTAAAAGTTTGCTACAATCGCCTCTCCCGTGTGGAATAAAACCGTGTTGTCGTACCGAAAACACTGGAGGGAAATCACTGCATTACAGGTGTGCTCAGTCAGTCAGTCAGACAGGCAGTTAATCAGTCAGTCAATCAGTCAATCGATCAATCCGTCATTCAGTCAGTCAGTCAATCAGTGAAATCCTTTAGAAAGTGACGTCTCCCCTGAACTGCAACTGAATGTATGTATGTATGTATGTAAGTGTGAATGTGTACGTACGTTTTAGGATGGATGGATGTGCGTATGTATATATGTAAATGTATTTATATGTATGCGTGTGTGTATGTTGTTACGGAACAGAGAAAGATAATGTACACTTTAAGTGAGAATACTAAAAATCACTACAGTCCCGATAAGTTCCAGGTTCAAAACAAGAGTTAGGTAAAATTACAAGTTAAAGTTTAATGCTCAAACTAACAACAAAACATTCAGGACTCATAAGGATAATGTAATGGCAAAAAACAGGTTAAATAATTATATGGTTAACTGCAATAGCCTCTATTAACACGAAATTAGCAAGAGTAAATTTACCTAATTCAGCCCTGATAAAATGAAAATACACTGGGTAATGCTCAGTTAATGCAAGATAAATTATTACAGATACAAACTATTATCAAAAATGACTGACAATAATAACTTTACATGAATTACAAAAAACGTTATTAGGCCTAAGAATCAACACCTTACGCTATACAGTACAAGAAAAAATGCAACAACAGTTATACTCAAATTACACACGGCTGCTAGATGGTTGGAGACTTTCTGAGAACTCACAATAATAACTATACAGGGGAGGACAGAGATATGAACAAAATGAGGAGCAGATCTAAGTGGCAACGATGCAGAGACTGAGCTCATTATATAGGGGCCAGCAGAGCTTGATACAACTTGTAAGAAGGAAGCGCAAATGAAGCCATGGGGACAAAGAGCTGACAATCCTAATCTGAACAACAGAAAGGACGACTTACTCTACTATAACGGTAGAAGGGGGGAACTGAGGCAGAACACGCTCGTGATCAAACATGCAGCATACTGTGCGTTAAAATTACACAAAGGATGATGAAATCATAGGCTATGTAACACTTCCCCACAAAGAAAAAGAAATTTACAAAGGAAATTTCTTATTACTCTAAAACAATCTGTCTAAAGTCTAGATAAGCAATCTGCAATAACATTTTCTTTCCCCTTGACATGTTGTATGTCTAATGAATACTCCTGAAGAAGTAGACTCCATCTTGTCAATCTCTGATTTTTATCTTTAAACTTACTAAGGAATTTCAGTGGGTTATGATCGGTATAAATGACTATGGGGTCAAAACCAGAACACAAATAAAATGAAAAATGCTGTAAACCCAAAATCAAGGCCAAAAGCTCTTTCTCAATAGTGGAGTAGTTCTTTTGAGGTGGAGTGAACTTCTTACTGTAATAAGATACAGGGTGTTCAATACCCTGATCATCCTCTTGCAGCAAAACAGCCCCAGCTCCTGTATCACTTGCATCAACAGCCATCTTAAAAGGCTTAGCAAAATTTGGAGTAGCGAGCACTGGCTGACTTAATAGGATAGCTTTAGGTTTGTTGAAAGAGGATTCACAGTTATCGGTCCATACAAATTCAACTCCCTTTTTCAGTAGGTCTGTAAGTGGTGATACAAGAATAGAAAAGTTAAGAACAAATCTCCTGTAATAACCTCCAATTCCCAAAAATCTTTGTAGCTCTTTCCTACTTTTAGGTCTGGGAAGATCACTTTTAACCTGAACCTTAGCTGCTGGTGGTGCAACATGTCCATCACCAATTACATACCCAAGGTACTGAACTTTAGCTTGGCCAAACTCACACTTTGATAAATTAGCTACAAGATTAGCCTGAACTAAACGCTCAAGATATTTACTGACATGGCATAGGTGATCTTTCCAGTTGTCACTGTACATTAATACATCATCAATATAAACAACACACCCTGCCAAACCCTCTGTTACAACATTCATGAGCTTCTGAAATGTGGCTGGTGCATTCTTCATGCCATATGGCATTACAGAACATGCAAAAGTCTTTCCTAGTGTTACAAAACATGAGATCTCCCTAGCACGTTCAGTCATAGGTACTTCCCAGTATCCCTTTAACAAATCAAACTTACTTATGTACCTAGCCTTTCCGATCTTGCCTATGCAATCTTCCACACGAGGGAGAGGGTAAGTGTCTGTTTTGGTTATCTGATTAACACGCCTGTAGTCGATGCAAAGCCGCTGTGACCCATCTGGCTTAGGGACTAGAGTGACAGGAGAACTCCACTCGCTCTGACAGGGCTCAATCATCTTGTGGTCCAACAGGTAGCCAAGCTCCTTCTGGATGAGAGGAACTTTCACTGGGTTCACACGGTAAGGAGGCAATTTAATTGGCTTTGCGTCTCCAACATCGACATCATGCATCAACACAGTGGTTCTTCCTGGAGTAGCACGGAACACTTGCGGGTACTCCTACAGTAATGCCGAAAACTCCTGCCTTTCCTCGGGAGGTAGATGAGAAAGCTTAGTCTGGAGATCATTCATGATATCAGGATTCTTCCCCAAACTATCACTCAGGCTCATACTGCATGGGAGAGCTTCACTTGCAGACTCGGGTGGAACAGCTACAGTGCAGACTGGATTATTTTCGTCCCACCTGTGATATAACTTTAGCATGTTGATGTGACAAAGTTGCTTGTTCTTTCTACGATCTGGTGTGGCGATGTCATAGTTGACATCACTGAGTTTCTTCTCCACGAAATAAGGACCACTAAACTTGGCTTGAAGAGGTTGCCCCTGAACTGGTAGCAGAATCAAAACCTGATCTCCTGGCTGAAAGTGGCGTAACCTGGACTTCTTATCATACCAAGTCTTCATCTTCTCCTGAGCAGCTCCTAAATTCTCTCTCGCCAGCTGTAAAGCAGTGGACAGCCGTTCTTTGAACTTCATCACATACTCCAGCAGGTTGACGTCATCTTCCTCCGACAGCCAGCATTCCTTGAGTAGCTTAGGGGTCCTCTTACTTCATGGCCAAACAGTAGTTCAAAAGGTGAGAAGCCCAGTGATTCATTTGGAGATTCTCTTGCGGCAAACACAACGAATGGAAGACCTTTATCCCAGTCTTTTTGATGTTCCAAACAGTATTTCTTGAGCATCGATTTGAGTGTTTGATGATATCTCTCCAACGCTCCTTGGGTCTGGGGATGGTAAGCTGAAGACGTGATCTGGGTGATGCCCAACTCTTTCAGAGACTGCTTGAAAACATTCGACATGAAATTACTTCCCCGGTCTGACTGTACCTCCTTGGGCAGACCAAACTTTGTGAAGAACCCTAGCATTTCCTTAACCACGTTCTTTGCTGAGATATTTCTAAGTGGAATGGCTTCAGGATAACGAGTAGCCATATCAATCAGGGTCAACACATAAGAAAATCCTGAAGAAGTCTTAGGAAGAGGGCCCACAATATCCACCAACACACGTGTGAATGGCGCCTCAAAAGGAGGAATGGGAACTAGAGGTGCAACCTTTTCAGTCTGATTACACTTCCCCACAACTTGACAGGTGTGACAAGATTTACAATACCAGGAAACATCCCTGAAGATACCTGGCCAGTAGAAGTGTTTCAAAATGCGTGCCACAGTCTTCCTCACTCCAAGGTGTCCTGCCAAACTGGAATCATGAGCCACTCTAATGATATCCTGCCTACAAACACGAGGGATGACAACCTGATGTACAACCTCCCATTCACAGTCGGCTGATGCTGTTGGGGGTCTCCACTTCCTCATAAGCACTCCTGACTTTATATAATAACAAGTAGAAGCACCGGCTGACTCTTCCTCACTGCAAGCAGAGTTAGCTAGACCTTTCAACTCAGGGTCAGCAACCTGCAACTCAACCAACTCTTGACGAGACAAATTATCAACACTACGGGGTACTGCCTCATCTGGTGAGTGGTCCAAATTAGCAAGAAAAGTGTCAGCTAGGATAACATCATCATCATCATTATCCTCTAAATCACCAGTAACTTTAGACTTAGCCCTAGTGACAGCACATGCAGGGAACACATCAAGGACATCGCAATCCCGGGTCGCAGCCACTGGCTCACTAGACAACTGAGGAGCTGGACACACTTGACTTCCACCAATATCATTTCCAAGTAAGAAAGTTACACCTGACATTGGGAGTGTCTCAACCAACCCAACCACAACGGAACCATTAGCAAAACCAGACTCTAAATTCACTCTGCACAGAGGGACAGAGAAGTAATTATTCCCTACACCTTGTAAGATTACAGTTTCATCAGAGGAATTAACATTAGAGCCTAGAACACTGGTCAGCATAAGGGATTGGCAAGCACCTGTATCACGATATATTTTAACTGATTTCCTGTCATTACTGTCCAGAGGACTGACAAAACCATCAGACAGGAAATTAGCACATGAACTCTTGAGAGTGTCACCCACGTTACTGCTCAAAAGAGGAGCTCCATCATGAGAATTTAAGTTACCCCTCAAAGCAGGTTCAGTTAACTCAGTTAAAGAATTATGGGAACTCTCAAGGGTGGACACTAGACCAATTGACTGAATATTTAAAGACTCCTTTTTGTTCACATCACGCTGTCTCCTGAAACATTTCTCTGTAGTATGACCAAGCTTACTACAATAAGTACATTTACTTTTCTGAAATCTAGAGGTGGAGCTGGTATTTACTTCCTGAGAAACATCATCTTTATTCTCTTTCCTGTTACCTGTACTCTGAGTAGAGGCAACGTACTTACTCTCAGCTTTCCCTTTTTCTCTAGAATATCTCTTGTGAGTGAGAACATATTCATCAGCTAAAACTGCAGCATCAGACAAATTATCTATTCTTTTCTCATCAAGATATAGGCTTACATCTTTATAAATACACCTTTTGAAATCCTCCAGCAAAATCATCTGCTTAAATTTACCAAAATCAGAATCCACATTCTTAGAATTTAACCACTGCTCTAACAGATCTTCTTTGATTTTTGCGTACTCAACATGGGATTGCTTATCTTGCTTGTAAGTTGTCCTAAATTTTACTCTATAGGCTTCAGGAACAAGCTCATAGGCATTAAGAATCAAGCTCTTAACTACATCATAATTATCAGATTGATCCTGAGGCAAAGATGCATAAGTTACTTGAGCTTTACCGGTGAGAACAGTTTGAAGGAGTACTGGCCAATACTTTTTGGGCCAATTAAAACCTGTAGCTACCCTCTCAAACAACTGAAAATACTTTGTTAAATCAGATTCATTAAAAGGAGTGACAAGTTTAACATTTTTAGCCACATCAAAATCATCAGAGCTAGATGATCCAGTTCCACCTTGTTTCATGCGATACTCATGGTCTGCCTGAATCCTAGCAAGTTCAATTTGTGCCTGAGCCTGTACCTGTGCCTCTTGAATACGAGCATTTGCCTGAAATTCAGCCTCCTGAATACGAGCCTGAGACTCCGCCTCCTTAGCATTGGCTTGAAATTCAGCCTCCTTAACACAAGCCTCCTTAGCCTGAGACTCAGCCTCCCTAGCATGTGCTTGAAATTCAGCTTCCTTCACACGAGCCTCTGCAGGGCTAGCTGTAACTTAGCTAATTCAATCTGCGTTTGCTAATTTGGAGGAGTTACATTAAACAAGCTTTTATTAATCATGCCAACAATTTGATCTTTAGAATGATGAGAGTGAACTGCAATTCCCAATTTTTGAGCAACAAGCTTAAGTTCATTCTTTGTTCTGTTTTCTACATCACAAACTGTTTGCACATTTGACAAAAAATCTTTGGCTTCATCAAGTGTAGTAATAGTAGACATCATGAATAAGTAACAGTCACAAAATATCAAGCAATATCCTTATGATAATATCCTGAATATCCTGATGAGAGGTCGCCAAATTTATGTTACGGAACAGAGAAACATAATGTACACTTTAAGTGAGAATACTAAAAATCACTACAGTCCCGTTAAGTTCCAGGTTCAAAACAAAAGAGTTAGGTAAAATTACAAGTTAAAGTTTAATGCTCAAACTATCAACAAAACATTCAGGACTCATAAGGATAATGTAATGGCAAAAAACAGGTTAAATAATTATATGGTTAACTGCAATAGCCTCTATTAACACGAAATTAGCAAGAGTAAATTTACCTAAGTCAGCCCTGATAAAATGAAAATACACTGGGTAATGCTCAGTTAATGCAAGATAAATTATTACAGACACAAACTATTATCAAAAGTGACTGACAATAATAACTTTACATGAATTACAAAAAACGTTATTAGGCCTAAGAATCAACACCTTACGCTATACAGTACAAGAAAAAATGCAACAACAGTTATACTCAAATTACACACGGCTGCTAGATGGTTGGAGACTTTCTGAGAACTCACAATAATAACTGTACAGGGGAGGACAGAGATGTGAACAAAATGAGGAGCAGATCTAAGTGGCAACGATGCAGAGACTGAGCTCATTATATAGGGACCAGAAGAGCTTGATACAACTTGTAAGAAGGAAGCGCAAATGAAGCCATGGGGACAAAGAGCTGACAATCCTAATCTGAACAACAGAAAGGACGACTTACTCTACTATAACGGTAGAAGGGGGAACTGAGGCAGAACACGCTCGTGATCAAACATGCAGCATACTGTGCGTTAAAATTACACAAAGGATGATGAAATCATAGGCTATGTAACACTTCCCCACAAAGAAAAAGAAATTTACAAAGGAAATTTCTTATTACTCTAAAACAATCTGTCTAAAGTCTAGATAAGCAATCTGCAATAACATTTTCTTTCCCCTTGACATGTTGTATGTCTAATGAATACTCCTGAAGAAGTAGACTCCATCTTGTCAATCTCTGATTTTTATCTTTAAACTTACTAAGGAATTTCAGTGGGTTATGATCGGTATGAATGACTATGGGGTCAAAACCAGAACACAAATAAAATGAAAAATGCTGTAAACCCAAAATCAAGGCCAAAAGCTCTTTCTCAATAGTGGAGTAGTTCTTTTGAGGTGGTGTGAACTTCTTACTGTAATAAGATACAGGGTGTTCAATACCCTGATCATCCTCTTGCAGCAAAACAGCCCCAGCTCCTGTATCACTTGCATCAACAGCCATCTTAAAAGGCTTAGCAAAATTTGGAGTAGCGAGCACTGGCTGACTTAATAGGATAGCTTTAGGTTTGTTGAAAGAGGATTCACAGTTATCGGTCCATACAAATTCAACTCCCTTTTTCAGAAGGTCTGTAAGTGGTGATACAAGAATAGAAAAGTTAAGAACAAATCTCCTGTAATAACCTCCAATTCCTAAAAATCTTTGTAGCTCTTTCCTACTTTTAGGTCTGGGAAGATCACTTATAACCTGAACCTTAGCTGCTGGTGGTGCAACATGTCCATCACCAATTACATACCCAAGGTACTGAACTTTAGCTTGGCCAAACTCACACTTTGATAAATTAGCTACAAGATTAGCCTGAACTAAACGCTCAAGATATTTACTGACATGGCATAGGTGATCTTTCCAGTTGTCACTGTACATTAATACATCATCAATATAAACAACACACCCTGCCAAACCCTCTGTTACAACATTCATGAGCTTCTGAAATGTGGCTGGTGCATTCTTCATGCCATATGGCATTACAGAACATGCAAAAGTCTTTCCTAGTGTTACAAAACATGAGATCTCCCTAGCACGTTCAGTCATAGGTACTTGCCAGTATCCCTTTAACAAATCAAACTTACTTATGTACCTAGCCTTTCCGATCTTGCCTATGCAATCTTCCACACGAGGGAGAGGGTAAGTGTCTGTTTTGGTTATCTGATTAACACGCCTGTAGTCGATGCAAAGCCGCTGTGACCCATCTGGCTTAGGGACTAGAGTGACAGGAGAACTCCACTCGCTCTGACAGGGCTCAATCATCTTGTGGTCCAACAGGTAGCCAAGCTCCTTCTGGATGAGAGGAACTTTCACTGGGTTCACATGGTAAGGAGGCAATTTAATTGGCTTTGCGTCTCCAACATCGACATCATGCATCAACACAGTGGTTCTTCCTGGAGTAGCACGGAACACTTGCGGGTACTCCTACAGTAATGCCGAAAACTCCTGCCTTTCCTCGGGAGGTAGATGAGAAAGCTTAGTCTGGAGATCATTCATGATATCAGGATTCTTCCCCAAACTATCACTCAGGCTCATACTGCATGGGAGAGCTTCACTTGCAGACTCGGGTGGAACAGCTACAGTGCAGACTGGATTATTTTCGTCCCACCTGTGATATAACTTTAGCATGTTGATGTGACAAAGTTGCTTGTTCTTTCTACGATCTGGTGTGGCGATGACATAGTTGACATCACTGAGTTTCTTCTCCACGAAATAAGGACCACTAAACTTGGCTTGAAGAGGTTGCCCCTGAACTGGTAGCAGAATCAAAACCTGATCTCCTGGCTGAAAGTGGCGTAACCTGGACTTCTTATCATACCAAGTCTTCATCTTCTCCTGAGCAGCTCCTAAATTCTCTCTCGCCAGCTGTAAAGCAGTGGACAGCCGTTCTTTGAACTTCATCACATACTCCAGCAGGTTGACGTCATCTTCCTCCGACAGCCAGCATTCCTTGAGTAGCTTAGGGGTCCTCTTACTTCATGGCCAAACAGTAGTTCAAAAGGTGAGAAGCCCAGTGATTCATTTGGAGATTCTCTTGCGGCAAACACAACGAATGGAAGACCTTTATCCCAGTCTTTTTGATGTTCCAAACAGTATTTCTTGAGCATCGATTTGAGTGTTTGATGATATCTCTCCAACGCTCCTTGGGTCTGGGGATGGTAAGCTGAAGACGTGATCTGGGTGATGCCCAACTCTTTCAGAGACTGCTTGAAAACATTCGACATGAAATTACTTCCCCGGTCTGACTGTACCTCCTTGGGCAGACCAAACTTTGTGAAGAACCCTAGCATTTCCTTAACCACGTTCTTTGCTGAGATATTTCTAAGTGGAATGGCTTCAGGATAACGAGTAGCCATATCAATCAGGGTCAACACATAAGAAAATCCTGAAGAAGTCTTAGGAAGAGGGCCCACAATATCCACCAACACACGTGTGAATGGCGCCTCAAAAGGAGGAATGGGAACTAGAGGTGCAACCTTTTCAGTCTGATTACACTTCCCCACAACTTGACAGGTGTGACAAGATTTACAATACCAGGAAACATCCCTGAAGATACCTGGCCAGTAGAAGTGTTTCAAAATGCGTGCCACAGTCTTCCTCACTCCAAGGTGTCCTGCCAAACTGGAATCATGAGCCACTCTAATGATATCCTGCCTACAAACACGAGGGATGACAACCTGATGTACAACCTCCCATTCACAGTCGGCTGATGCTGTTGGGGGTCTCCACTTCCTCATAAGCACTCCTGACTTTATATAATAACAAGTAGAAGCACCGGCTGACTCTTCCTCACTGCAAGCAGAGTTAGCTAGACCTTTCAACTCAGGGTCAGCAACCTGCAACTCAACCAACTCTTGACGAGACAAATTATCAACACTACGGGGTACTGCCTCATCTGGTGAGTGGTCCAAATTAGCAAGAAAAGTGTCAGCTAGGATAACATCATCATCATCATTATCCTCTAAATCACCAGTAACTTTAGACTTAGCCCTAGTGACAGCACATGCAGGGAACACATCAAGGACATCGCAATCCCGGGTCGCAGCCACTGGCTCACTAGACAACTGAGGAGCTGGACACACTTGACTTCCACCAATATCATTTCCAAGTAAGAAAGTTACACCTGACATTGGGAGTGTCTCAACCAACCCAACCACAACGGAACCATTAGCAAAACCAGACTCTAAATTCACTCTGCACAGAGGGACAGAGAAGTAATTATTCCCTACACCTTGTAAGATTACAGTTTCATCAGAGGAATTAACATTAGAGCCTAGAACACTGGTCAGCATAAGGGATTGGCAAGCACCTGTATCACGATATATTTTAACTGATTTCCTGTCATTACTGTCCAGAGGACTGACAAAACCATCAGACAGGAAATTAGCACATGAACTCTTGAGAGTGTCACCCACGTTACTGCTCAAAAGAGGAGCTCCATCATGAGAATTTAAGTTACCCCTCAAAGCAGGTTCAGTTAACTCAGTTAAAGAATTATGGGAACTCTCAAGGGTGGACACTAGACCAATTGACTGAATATTTAAAGACTCCTTTTTGTTCACATCACGCTGTCTCCTGAAACATTTCTCTGTAGTATGACCAAGCTTACTACAATAAGTACATTTACTTTTCTGAAATCTAGAGGTGGAGCTGGTATTTACTTCCTGAGAAACATCATCTTTATTCTCTTTCCTGTTACCTGTACTCTGAGTAGAGGCAACGTACTTACTCTCAGCTTTCCCTTTTTCTCTAGAATATCTCTTGTGAGTGAGAACATATTCATCAGCTAAAACTGCAGCATCAGACAAATTATCTATTCTTTTCTCATCAAGATATAGGCTTACATCTTTATAAATACACCTTTTGAAATCCTCCAGCAAAATCATCTGCTTAAATTTACCAAAATCAGAATCCACATTCTTAGAATTTAACCACTGCTCTAACAGATCTTCTTTGATTTTTGCGTACTCAACATGGGATTGCTTATCTTGCTTGTAAGTTGTCCTAAATTTTACTCTATAGGCTTCAGGAACAAGCTCATAGGCATTAAGAATCAAGCTCTTAACTACATCATAATTATCAGATTGATCCTGAGGCAAAGATGCATAAGTTACTTGAGCTTTACCGGTGAGAACAGTTTGAAGGAGTACTGGCCAATACTTTTTGGGCCAATTAAAACCTGTAGCTACCCTCTCAAACAACTGAAAATACTTTGTTAAATCAGATTCATTAAAAGGAGTGACAAGTTTAACATTTTTAGCCACATCAAAATCATCAGAGCTAGATGATCCAGTTCCACCTTGTTTCATGCGATACTCATGGTCTGCCTGAATCCTAGCAAGTTCAATTTGTGCCTGAGCCTGTACCTGTGCCTCTTGAATACGAGCATTTGCCTGAAATTCAGCCTCCTGAATACGAGCCTGAGACTCCGCCTCCTTAGCATTGGCTTGAAATTCAGCCTCCTTAACACAAGCCTCCTTAGCCTGAGACTCAGCCTCCCTAGCATGTGCTTGAAATTCAGCTTCCTTCACACGAGCCTCTGCAGGGCTAGCTGTAACTTAGCTAATTCAATCTGCGTTTGCTAATTTGGAGGAGTTACATTAAACAAGCTTTTATTAATCATGCCAACAATTTGATCTTTAGAATGATGAGAGTGAACTGCAATTCCCAATTTTTGAGCAACAAGCTTAAGTTCATTCTTTGTTCTGTTTTCTACATCACAAACTGTTTGCACATTTGACAAAAAATCTTTGGCTTCATCAAGTGTAGTAATAGTAGACATCATGAATAAGTAACAGTCACAAAATATCAAGCAATATCCTTATGATAATATCCTGAATATCCTGATGAGAGGTCGCCAAATTTATGTTACGGAACAGAGAAACATAATGTACACTTTAAGTGAGAATACTAAAAATCACTACAGTCCCGTTAAGTTCCAGGTTCAAAACAAAAGAGTTAGGTAAAATTACAAGTTAAAGTTTAATGCTCAAACTATCAACAAAACATTCAGGACTCATAAGGATAATGTAATGGCAAAAAACAGGTTAAATAATTATATGGTTAACTGCAATAGCCTCTATTAACACGAAATTAGCAAGAGTAAATTTACCTAAGTCAGCCCTGATAAAATGAAAATACACTGGGTAATGCTCAGTTAATGCAAGATAAATTATTACAGACACAAACTATTATCAAAAGTGACTGACAATAATAACTTTACATGAATTACAAAAAACGTTATTAGGCCTAAGAATCAACACCTTACGCTATACAGTACAAGAAACAATGCAACAACAGTTATACTCAAATTACACACGGCTGCTAGATGGTTGGAGACTTTCTGAGAACTCACAATAATAACTGTACAGGGGAGGACAGAGATGTGAACAAAATGAGGAGCAGATCTAAGTGGCAACGATGCAGAGACTGAGCTCATTATATAGGGACCAGAAGAGCTTGATACAACTTGTAAGAAGGAAGCGCAAATGAAGCCATGGGGACAAAGAGCTGACAATCCTAATCTGAACAACAGAAAGGACGACTTACTCTACTATAACGGTAGAAGGGGGGAACTGAGGCAGAACACGCTCGTGATCAAACATGCAGCATACTGTGCGTTAAAATTACACAAAGGATGATGAAATCATAGGCTATGTAACACTTCCCCACAAAGAAAAAGAAATTTACAAAGGAAATTTCTTATTACTCTAAAACAATCTGTCTAAAGTCTAGATAAGCAATCTGCAATAACATTTTCTTTCCCCTTGACATGTTGTATGTCTAATGAATACTCCTGAAGAAGTAGACTCCATCTTGTCAATCTCTGATTTTTATCTTTAAACTTACTAAGGAATTTCAGTGGGTTATGATCGGTATAAATGACTATGGGGTCAAAACCAGAACACAAATAAAATGAAAAATGCTGTAAACCCAAAATCAAGGCCAAAAGCTCTTTCTCAATAGTGGAGTAGTTCTTTTGAGGTGGAGTGAACTTCTTACTGTAATAAGATACAGGGTGTTCAATACCCTGATCATCCTCTTGCAGCAAAACAGCCCCAGCTCCTGTATCACTTGCATCAACAGCCATCTTAAAAGGCTTAGCAAAATTTGGAGTAGCGAGCACTGGCTGACTTAATAGGATAGCTTTAGGTTTGTTGAAAGAGGATTCACAGTTATCGGTCCATACAAATTCAACTCCCTTTTTCAGAAGGTCTGTAAGTGGTGATACAAGAATAGAAAAGTTAAGAACAAATCTCCTGTAATAACCTCCAATTCCTAAAAATCTTTGTAGCTCTTTCCTACTTTTAGGTCTGGGAAGATCACTTATAACCTGAACCTTAGCTGCTGGTGGTGCAACATGTCCATCACCAATTACATACCCAAGGTACTGAACTTTAGCTTGGCCAAACTCACACTTTGATAAATTAGCTACAAGATTAGCCTGAACTAAACGCTCAAGATATTTACTGACATGGCATAGGTGATCTTTCCAGTTGTCACTGTACATTAATACATCATCAATATAAACAACACACCCTGCCAAACCCTCTGTTACAACATTCATGAGCTTCTGAAATGTGGCTGGTGCATTCTTCATGCCATATGGCATTACAGAACATGCAAAAGTCTTTCCTAGTGTTACAAAACATGAGATCTCCCTAGCACGTTCAGTCATAGGTACTTGCCAGTATCCCTTTAACAAATCAAACTTACTTATGTACCTAGCCTTTCCGATCTTGCCTATGCAATCTTCCACACGAGGGAGAGGGTAAGTGTCTGTTTTGGTTATCTGATTAACACGCCTGTAGTCGATGCAAAGCCGCTGTGACCCATCTGGCTTAGGGACTAGAGTGACAGGAGAACTCCACTCGCTCTGACAGGGCTCAATCATCTTGTGGTCCAACAGGTAGCCAAGCTCCTTCTGGATGAGAGGAACTTTCACTGGGTTCACACGGTAAGGAGGCAATTTAATTGGCTTTGCGTCTCCAACATCGACATCATGCATCAACACAGTGGTTCTTCCTGGAGTAGCACGGAACACTTGCGGGTACTCCTACAGTAATGCCGAAAACTCCTGCCTTTCCTCGGGAGGTAGATGAGAAAGCTTAGTCTGGAGATCATTCATGATATCAGGATTCTTCCCCAAACTATCACTCAGGCTCATACTGCATGGGAGAGCTTCACTTGCAGACTCGGGTGGAACAGCTACAGTGCAGACTGGATTATTTTCGTCCCACCTGTGATATAACTTTAGCATGTTGATGTGACAAAGTTGCTTGTTCTTTCTACGATCTGGTGTGGCGATGACATAGTTGACATCACTGAGTTTCTTCTCCACGAAATAAGGACCACTAAACTTGGCTTGAAGAGGTTGCCCCTGAACTGGTAGCAGAATCAAAACCTGATCTCCTGGCTGAAAGTGGCGTAACCTGGACTTCTTATCATACCAAGTCTTCATCTTCTCCTGAGCAGCTCCTAAATTCTCTCTCGCCAGCTGTAAAGCAGTGGACAGCCGTTCTTTGAACTTCATCACATACTCCAGCAGGTTGACGTCATCTTCCTCCGACAGCCAGCATTCCTTGAGTAGCTTAGGGGTCCTCTTACTTCATGGCCAAACAGTAGTTCAAAAGGTGAGAAGCCCAGTGATTCATTTGGAGATTCTCTTGCGGCAAACACAACGAATGGAAGACCTTTATCCCAGTCTTTTTGATGTTCCAAACAGTATTTCTTGAGCATCGATTTGAGTGTTTGATGATATCTCTCCAACGCTCCTTGGGTCTGGGGATGGTAAGCTGAAGACGTGATCTGGGTGATGCCCAACTCTTTCAGAGACTGCTTGAAAACATTCGACATGAAATTACTTCCCCGGTCTGACTGTACCTCCTTGGGCAGACCAAACTTTGTGAAGAACCCTAGCATTTCCTTAACCACGTTCTTTGCTGAGATATTTCTAAGTGGAATGGCTTCAGGATAACGAGTAGCCATATCAATCAGGGTCAACACATAAGAAAATCCTGAAGAAGTCTTAGGAAGAGGGCCCACAATATCCACCAACACACGTGTGAATGGCGCCTCAAAAGGAGGAATGGGAACTAGAGGTGCAACCTTTTCAGTCTGATTACACTTCCCCACAACTTGACAGGTGTGACAAGATTTACAATACCAGGAAACATCCCTGAAGATACCTGGCCAGTAGAAGTGTTTCAAAATGCGTGCCACAGTCTTCCTCACTCCAAGGTGTCCTGCCAAACTGGAATCATGAGCCACTCTAATGATATCCTGCCTACAAACACGAGGGATGACAACCTGATGTACAACCTCCCATTCACAGTCGGCTGATGCTGTTGGGGGTCTCCACTTCCTCATAAGCACTCCTGACTTTATATAATAACAAGTGGAAGCACCGGCTGACTCTTCCTCACTGCAAGCAGAGTTAGCTAGACCTTTCAACTCAGGGTCAGCAACCTGCAACTCAACCAACTCTTGACGAGACAAATTATCAACACTACGGGGTACTGCCTCATCTGGTGAGTGGTCCAAATTAGCAAGAAAAGTGTCAGCTAGGATAACATCATCATCATCATTATCCTCTAAATCACCAGTAACTTTAGACTTAGCCCTAGTGACAGCACATGCAGGGAACACATCAAGGACATCGCAATCCCGGGTCGCAGCCACTGGCTCACTAGACAACTGAGGAGCTGGACACACTTGACTTCCACCAATATCATTTCCAAGTAAGAAAGTTACACCTGACATTGGGAGTGTCTCAACCAACCCAACCACAACGGAACCATTAGCAAAACCAGACTCTAAATTCACTCTGCACAGAGGGACAGAGAAGTAATTATTCCCTACACCTTGTAAGATTACAGTTTCATCAGAGGAATTAACATTAGAGCCTAGAACACTGGTCAGCATAAGGGATTGGCAAGCACCTGTATCACGATATATTTTAACTGATTTCCTGTCATTACTGTCCAGAGGACTGACAAAACCATCAGACAGGAAATTAGCACATGAACTCTTGAGAGTGTCACCCACGTTACTGCTCAAAAGAGGAGCTCCATCATGAGAATTTAAGTTACCCCTCAAAGCAGGTTCAGTTAACTCAGTTAAAGAATTATGGGAACTCTCAAGGGTGGACACTAGACCAATTGACTGAATATTTAAAGACTCCTTTTTGTTCACATCACGCTGTCTCCTGAAACATTTCTCTGTAGTATGACCAAGCTTACTACAATAAGTACATTTACTTTTCTGAAATCTAGAGGTGGAGCTGGTATTTACTTCCTGAGAAACATCATCTTTATTCTCTTTCCTGTTACCTGTACTCTGAGTAGAGGCAACGTACTTACTCTCAGCTTTCCCTTTTTCTCTAGAATATCTCTTGTGAGTGAGAACATATTCATCAGCTAAAACTGCAGCATCAGACAAATTATCTATTCTTTTCTCATCAAGATATAGGCTTACATCTTTATAAATACACCTTTTGAAATCCTCCAGCAAAATCATCTGCTTAAATTTACCAAAATCAGAATCCACATTCTTAGAATTTAACCACTGCTCTAACAGATCTTCTTTGATTTTTGCGTACTCAACATGGGATTGCTTATCTTGCTTGTAAGTTGTCCTAAATTTTACTCTATAGGCTTCAGGAACAAGCTCATAGGCATTAAGAATCAAGCTCTTAACTACATCATAATTATCAGATTGATCCTGAGGCAAAGATGCATAAGTTACTTGAGCTTTACCGGTGAGAACAGTTTGAAGGAGTACTGGCCAATACTTTTTGGGCCAATTAAAACCTGTAGCTACCCTCTCAAACAACTGAAAATACTTTGTTAAATCAGATTCATTAAAAGGAGGGACAAGTTTAACATTTTTAGCCACATCAAAATCATCAGAGCTAGATGATCCAGTTCCACCTTGTTTCATGCGATACTCATGGTCTGCCTGAATCCTAGCAAGTTCAATTTGTGCCTGAGCCTGTACCTGTGCCTCTTGAATACGAGCATTTGCCTGAAATTCAGCCTCCTGAATACGAGCCTGAGACTCCGCCTCCTTAGCATTGGCTTGAAATTCAGCCTCCTTAACACAAGCCTCCTTAGCCTGAGACTCAGCCTCCCTAGCATGTGCTTGAAATTCAGCTTCCTTCACACGAGCCTCTGCAGGGCTAGCTGTAACTTAGCTAATTCAATCTGCGTTTGCTAATTTGGAGGAGTTACATTAAACAAGCTTTTATTAATCATGCCAACAATTTGATCTTTAGAATGATGAGAGTGAACTGCAATTCCCAATTTTTGAGCAACAAGCTTAAGTTCATTCTTTGTTCTGTTTTCTACATCACAAACTGTTTGCACATTTGACAAAAAATCTTTGGCTTCATCAAGTGTAGTAATAGTAGACATCATGAATAAGTAACAGTCACAAAATATCAAGCAATATCCTTATGATAATATCCTGAATATCCTGATGAGAGGTCGCCAAATTTATGTTACGGAACAGAGAAACATAATGTACACTTTAAGTGAGAATACTAAAAATCACTACAGTCCCGTTAAGTTCCAGGTTCAAAACAAAAGAGTTAGGTAAAATTACAAGTTAAAGTTTAATGCTCAAACTATCAACAAAACATTCAGGACTCATAAGGATAATGTAATGGCAAAAAACAGGTTAAATAATTATATGGTTAACTGCAATAGCCTCTATTAACACGAAATTAGCAAGAGTAAATTTACCTAAGTCAGCCCTGATAAAATGAAAATACACTGGGTAATGCTCAGTTAATGCAAGATAAATTATTACAGACACAAACTATTATCAAAAGTGACTGACAATAATAACTTTACATGAATTACAAAAACGTTATTAGGCCTAAGAATCAACACCTTACGCTATACAGTACAAGAAACAATGCAACAACAGTTATACTCAAATTACACACGGCTGCTAGATGGTTGGAGACTTTCTGAGAACTCACAATAATAACTGTACAGGGGAGGACAGAGATGTGAACAAAATGAGGAGCAGATCTAAGTGGCAACGATGCAGAGACTGAGCTCATTATATAGGGACCAGAAGAGCTTGATACAACTTGTAAGAAGGAAGCGCAAATGAAGCCATGGGGACAAAGAGCTGACAATCCTAATCTGAACAACAGAAAGGACGACTTACTCTACTATAACGGTAGAAGGGGGAACTGAGGCAGAACACGCTCGTGATCAAACATGCAGCATACTGTGCGTTAAAATTACACAAAGGATGATGAAATCATAGGCTATGTAACACTTCCCCACAAAGAAAAAGAAATTTACAAAGGAAATTTCTTATTACTCTAAAACAATCTGTCTAAAGTCTAGATAAGCAATCTGCAATAACATTTTCTTTCCCCTTGACATGTTGTATGTCTAATGAATACTCCTGAAGAAGTAGACTCCATCTTGTCAATCTCTGATTTTTATCTTTAAACTTACTAAGGAATTTCAGTGGGTTATGATCGGTATAAATGACTATGGGGTCAAAACCAGAACACAAATAAAATGAAAAATGCTGTAAACCCAAAATCAAGGCCAAAAGCTCTTTCTCAATAGTGGAGTAGTTCTTTTGAGGTGGAGTGAACTTCTTACTGTAATAAGATACAGGGTGTTCAATACCCTGATCATCCTCTTGCAGCAAAACAGCCCCAGCTCCTGTATCACTTGCATCAACAGCCATCTTAAAAGGCTTAGCAAAATTTGGAGTAGCGAGCACTGGCTGACTTAATAGGATAGCTTTAGGTTTGTTGAAAGAGGATTCACAGTTATCGGTCCATACAAATTCAACTCCCTTTTTCAGAAGGTCTGTAAGTGGTGATACAAGAATAGAAAAGTTAAGAACAAATCTCCTGTAATAACCTCCAATTCCTAAAAATCTTTGTAGCTCTTTCCTACTTTTAGGTCTGGGAAGATCACTTATAACCTGAACCTTAGCTGCTGGTGGTGCAACATGTCCATCACCAATTACATACCCAAGGTACTGAACTTTAGCTTGGCCAAACTCACACTTTGATAAATTAGCTACAAGATTAGCCTGAACTAAACGCTCAAGATATTTACTGACATGGCATAGGTGATCTTTCCAGTTGTCACTGTACATTAATACATCATCAATATAAACAACACACCCTGCCAAACCCTCTGTTACAACATTCATGAGCTTCTGAAATGTGGCTGGTGCATTCTTCATGCCATATGGCATTACAGAACATGCAAAAGTCTTTCCTAGTGTTACAAAACATGAGATCTCCCTAGCACGTTCAGTCATAGGTACTTGCCAGTATCCCTTTAACAAATCAAACTTACTTATGTACCTAGCCTTTCCGATCTTGCCTATGCAATCTTCCACACGAGGGAGAGGGTAAGTGTCTGTTTTGGTTATCTGATTAACACGCCTGTAGTCGATGCAAAGCCGCTGTGACCCATCTGGCTTAGGGACTAGAGTGACAGGAGAACTCCACTCGCTCTGACAGGGCTCAATCATCTTGTGGTCCAACAGGTAGCCAAGCTCCTTCTGGATGAGAGGAACTTTCACTGGGTTCACACGGTAAGGAGGCAATTTAATTGGCTTTGCGTCTCCAACATCGACATCATGCATCAACACAGTGGTTCTTCCTGGAGTAGCACGGAACACTTGCGGGTACTCCTACAGTAATGCCGAAAACTCCTGCCTTTCCTCGGGAGGTAGATGAGAAAGCTTAGTCTGGAGATCATTCATGATATCAGGATTCTTCCCCAAACTATCACTCAGGCTCATACTGCATGGGAGAGCTTCACTTGCAGACTCGGGTGGAACAGCTACAGTGCAGACTGGATTATTTTCGTCCCACCTGTGATATAACTTTAGCATGTTGATGTGACAAAGTTGCTTGTTCTTTCTACGATCTGGTGTGGCGATGACATAGTTGACATCACTGAGTTTCTTCTCCACGAAATAAGGACCACTAAACTTGGCTTGAAGAGGTTGCCCCTGAACTGGTAGCAGAATCAAAACCTGATCTCCTGGCTGAAAGTGGCGTAACCTGGACTTCTTATCATACCAAGTCTTCATCTTCTCCTGAGCAGCTCCTAAATTCTCTCTCGCCAGCTGTAAAGCAGTGGACAGCCGTTCTTTGAACTTCATCACATACTCCAGCAGGTTGACGTCATCTTCCTCCGACAGCCAGCATTCCTTGAGTAGCTTAGGGGTCCTCTTACTTCATGGCCAAACAGTAGTTCAAAAGGTGAGAAGCCCAGTGATTCATTTGGAGATTCTCTTGCGGCAAACACAACGAATGGAAGACCTTTATCCCAGTCTTTTTGATGTTCCAAACAGTATTTCTTGAGCATCGATTTGAGTGTTTGATGATATCTCTCCAACGCTCCTTGGGTCTGGGGATGGTAAGCTGAAGACGTGATCTGGGTGATGCCCAACTCTTTCAGAGACTGCTTGAAAACATTCGACATGAAATTACTTCCCGGTCTGACTGTACCTCCTTGGGCAGACCAAACTTTGTGAAGAACCCTAGCATTTCCTTAACCACGTTCTTTGCTGAGATATTTCTAAGTGGAATGGCTTCAGGATAACGAGTAGCCATATCAATCAGGGTCAACACATAAGAAAATCCTGAAGAAGTCTTAGGAAGAGGGCCCACAATATCCACCAACACACGTGTGAATGGCGCCTCAAAAGGAGGAATGGGAACTAGAGGTGCAACCTTTTCAGTCTGATTACACTTCCCCACAACTTGACAGGTGTGACAAGATTTACAATACCAGGAAACATCCCTGAAGATACCTGGCCAGTAGAAGTGTTTCAAAATGCGTGCCACAGTCTTCCTCACTCCAAGGTGTCCTGCCAAACTGGAATCATGAGCCACTCTAATGATATCCTGCCTACAAACACGAGGGATGACAACCTGATGTACAACCTCCCATTCACAGTCGGCTGATGCTGTTGGGGGTCTCCACTTCCTCATAAGCACTCCTGACTTTATATAATAACAAGTGGAAGCACCGGCTGACTCTTCCTCACTGCAAGCAGAGTTAGCTAGACCTTTCAACTCAGGGTCAGCAACCTGCAACTCAACCAACTCTTGACGAGACAAATTATCAACACTACGGGGTACTGCCTCATCTGGTGAGTGGTCCAAATTAGCAAGAAAAGTGTCAGCTAGGATAACATCATCATCATCATTATCCTCTAAATCACCAGTAACTTTAGACTTAGCCCTAGTGACAGCACATGCAGGGAACACATCAAGGACATCGCAATCCCGGGTCGCAGCCACTGGCTCACTAGACAACTGAGGAGCTGGACACACTTGACTTCCACCAATATCATTTCCAAGTAAGAAAGTTACACCTGACATTGGGAGTGTCTCAACCAACCCAACCACAACGGAACCATTAGCAAAACCAGACTCTAAATTCACTCTGCACAGAGGGACAGAGAAGTAATTATTCCCTACACCTTGTAAGATTACAGTTTCATCAGAGGAATTAACATTAGAGCCTAGAACACTGGTCAGCATAAGGGATTGGCAAGCACCTGTATCACGATATATTTTAACTGATTTCCTGTCATTACTGTCCAGAGGACTGACAAAACCATCAGACAGGAAATTAGCACATGAACTCTTGAGAGTGTCACCCACGTTACTGCTCAAAAGAGGAGCTCCATCATGAGAATTTAAGTTACCCCTCAAAGCAGGTTCAGTTAACTCAGTTAAAGAATTATGGGAACTCTCAAGGGTGGACACTAGACCAATTGACTGAATATTTAAAGACTCCTTTTTGTTCACATCACGCTGTCTCCTGAAACATTTCTCTGTAGTATGACCAAGCTTACTACAATAAGTACATTTACTTTTCTGAAATCTAGAGGTGGAGCTGGTATTTACTTCCTGAGAAACATCATCTTTATTCTCTTTCCTGTTACCTGTACTCTGAGTAGAGGCAACGTACTTACTCTCAGCTTTCCCTTTTTCTCTAGAATATCTCTTGTGAGTGAGAACATATTCATCAGCTAAAACTGCAGCATCAGACAAATTATCTATTCTTTTCTCATCAAGATATAGGCTTACATCTTTATAAATACACCTTTTGAAATCCTCCAGCAAAATCATCTGCTTAAATTTACCAAAATCAGAATCCACATTCTTAGAATTTAACCACTGCTCTAACAGATCTTCTTTGATTTTTGCGTACTCAACATGGGATTGCTTATCTTGCTTGTAAGTTGTCCTAAATTTTACTCTATAGGCTTCAGGAACAAGCTCATAGGCATTAAGAATCAAGCTCTTAACTACATCATAATTATCAGATTGATCCTGAGGCAAAGATGCATAAGTTACTTGAGCTTTACCGGTGAGAACAGTTTGAAGGAGTACTGGCCAATACTTTTTGGGCCAATTAAAACCTGTAGCTACCCTCTCAAACAACTGAAAATACTTTGTTAAATCAGATTCATTAAAAGGAGTGACAAGTTTAACATTTTTAGCCACATCAAAATCATCAGAGCTAGATGATCCAGTTCCACCTTGTTTCATGCGATACTCATGGTCTGCCTGAATCCTAGCAAGTTCAATTTGTGCCTGAGCCTGTACCTGTGCCTCTTGAATACGAGCATTTGCCTGAAATTCAGCCTCCTGAATACGAGCCTGAGACTCCGCCTCCTTAGCATTGGCTTGAAATTCAGCCTCCTTAACACAAGCCTCCTTAGCCTGAGACTCAGCCTCCCTAGCATGTGCTTGAAATTCAGCTTCCTTCACACGAGCCTCTGCAGGGCTAGCTGTAACTTAGCTAATTCAATCTGCGTTTGCTAATTTGGAGGAGTTACATTAAACAAGCTTTTATTAATCATGCCAACAATTTGATCTTTAGAATGATGAGAGTGAACTGCAATTCCCAATTTTTGAGCAACAAGCTTAAGTTCATTCTTTGTTCTGTTTTCTACATCACAAACTGTTTGCACATTTGACAAAAAATCTTTGGCTTCATCAAGTGTAGTAATAGTAGACATCATGAATAAGTAACAGTCACAAAATATCAAGCAATATCCTTATGATAATATCCTGAATATCCTGATGAGAGGTCGCCAAATTTATGTTACGGAACAGAGAAACATAATGTACACTTTAAGTGAGAATACTAAAAATCACTACAGTCCCGTTAAGTTCCAGGTTCAAAACAAAAGAGTTAGGTAAAATTACAAGTTAAAGTTTAATGCTCAAACTATCAACAAAACATTCAGGACTCATAAGGATAATGTAATGGCAAAAAACAGGTTAAATAATTATATGGTTAACTGCAATAGCCTCTATTAACACGAAATTAGCAAGAGTAAATTTACCTAAGTCAGCCCTGATAAAATGAAAATACACTGGGTAATGCTCAGTTAATGCAAGATAAATTATTACAGACACAAACTATTATCAAAAGTGACTGACAATAATAACTTTACATGAATTACAAAAAACGTTATTAGGCCTAAGAATCAACACCTTACGCTATACAGTACAAGAAAAAATGCAACAACAGTTATACTCAAATTACACACGGCTGCTAGATGGTTGGAGACTTTCTGAGAACTCACAATAATAACTGTACAGGGGAGGACAGAGATGTGAACAAAATGAGGAGCAGATCTAAGTGGCAACGATGCAGAGACTGAGCTCATTATATAGGGACCAGAAGAGCTTGATACAACTTGTAAGAAGGAAGCGCAAATGAAGCCATGGGGACAAAGAGCTGACAATCCTAATCTGAACAACAGAAAGGACGACTTACTCTACTATAACGGTAGAAGGGGGGAACTGAGGCAGAACACGCTCGTGATCAAACATGCAGCATACTGTGCGTTAAAATTACACAAAGGATGATGAAATCATAGGCTATGTAACACTTCCCCACAAAGAAAAAGAAATTTACAAAGGAAATTTCTTATTACTCTAAAACAATCTGTCTAAAGTCTAGATAAGCAATCTGCAATAACATTTTCTTTCCCCTTGACATGTTGTATGTCTAATGAATACTCCTGAAGAAGTAGACTCCATCTTGTCAATCTCTGATTTTTATCTTTAAACTTACTAAGGAATTTCAGTGGGTTATGATCGGTATGAATGACTATGGGGTCAAAACCAGAACACAAATAAAATGAAAAATGCTGTAAACCCAAAATCAAGGCCAAAAGCTCTTTCTCAATAGTGGAGTAGTTCTTTTGAGGTGGTGTGAACTTCTTACTGTAATAAGATACAGGGTGTTCAATACCCTGATCATCCTCTTGCAGCAAAACAGCCCCAGCTCCTGTATCACTTGCATCAACAGCCATCTTAAAAGGCTTAGCAAAATTTGGAGTAGCGAGCACTGGCTGACTTAATAGGATAGCTTTAGGTTTGTTGAAAGAGGATTCACAGTTATCGGTCCATACAAATTCAACTCCCTTTTTCAGAAGGTCTGTAAGTGGTGATACAAGAATAGAAAAGTTAAGAACAAATCTCCTGTAATAACCTCCAATTCCTAAAAATCTTTGTAGCTCTTTCCTACTTTTAGGTCTGGGAAGATCACTTATAACCTGAACCTTAGCTGCTGGTGGTGCAACATGTCCATCACCAATTACATACCCAAGGTACTGAACTTTAGCTTGGCCAAACTCACACTTTGATAAATTAGCTACAAGATTAGCCTGAACTAAACGCTCAAGATATTTACTGACATGGCATAGGTGATCTTTCCAGTTGTCACTGTACATTAATACATCATCAATATAAACAACACACCCTGCCAAACCCTCTGTTACAACATTCATGAGCTTCTGAAATGTGGCTGGTGCATTCTTCATGCCATATGGCATTACAGAACATGCAAAAGTCTTTCCTAGTGTTACAAAACATGAGATCTCCCTAGCACGTTCAGTCATAGGTACTTGCCAGTATCCCTTTAACAAATCAAACTTACTTATGTACCTAGCCTTTCCGATCTTGCCTATGCAATCTTCCACACGAGGGAGAGGGTAAGTGTCTGTTTTGGTTATCTGATTAACACGCCTGTAGTCGATGCAAAGCCGCTGTGACCCATCTGGCTTAGGGACTAGAGTGACAGGAGAACTCCACTCGCTCTGACAGGGCTCAATCATCTTGTGGTCCAACAGGTAGCCAAGCTCCTTCTGGATGAGAGGAACTTTCACTGGGTTCACATGGTAAGGAGGCAATTTAATTGGCTTTGCGTCTCCAACATCGACATCATGCATCAACACAGTGGTTCTTCCTGGAGTAGCACGGAACACTTGCGGGTACTCCTGCAGTAATGCCGAAAACTCCTGCCTTTCCTCGGGAGGTAGATGAGAAAGCTTAGTCTGGAGATCATTCATGATATCAGGATTCTTCCCCAAACTATCACTCAGGCTCATACTGCATGGGAGAGCTTCACTTGCAGACTCGGGTGGAACAGCTACAGTGCAGACTGGATTATTTTCGTCCCGCCTGTGATATAACTTTAGCATGTTGATGTGACAAAGTTGCTTGTTCTTTCTACGATCTGGTGTGGCGATGACATAGTTGACATCACTGAGTTTCTTCTCCACGAAATAAGGACCACTAAACTTGGCTTGAAGAGGTTGCCCCTGAACTGGTTGCAGAATCAAAACCTGATCTCCTGGCTGAAAGTGGCGTAACCTGGACTTCTTATCATACCAAGTCTTCATCTTCTCCTGAGCAGCTCCTAAATTCTCTCTCGCCAGCTGTAAAGCAGTGGACAGCCGTTCTTTGAACTTCATCACATACTCCAGCAGGTTGACGTCATCTTCCTCCGACAGCCAGCATTCCTTGAGTAGCTTAAGGGGTCCTCTTACTTCATGGCCAAACAGTAGTTCAAAAGGTGAGAAGCCCAGTGATTCATTTGGAGATTCTCTTGCGGCAAACACAACGAATGGAAGACCTTTATCCCAGTCTTTTTGATGTTCCAAACAGTATTTCTTGAGCATCGATTTGAGTGTTTGATGATATCTCTCCAACGCTCCTTGGGTCTGGGGATGGTAAGCTGAAGACGTGATCTGGGTGATGCCCAACTCTTTCAGAGACTGCTTGAAAACATTCGACATGAAATTACTTCCCGGTCTGACTGTATCTCCTTGGGCAGACCAAACTTTGTGAAGAACCCTAGCATTTCCTTAACCACGTTCTTTGCTGAGATATTTCTAAGTGGAATGGCTTCAGGATAACGAGTAGCCATATCAATCAGGGTCAACACATAAGAAAATCCTGAAGAAGTCTTAGGAAGAGGGCCCACAATATCCACCAACACACGTGTGAATGGCGCCTCAAAAGGAGGAATGGGAACTAGAGGTGCAACCTTTTCAGTCTGATTACACTTCCCCACAACTTGACAGGTGTGACAAGATTTACAATACCAGGAAACATCCCTGAAGATACCTGGCCAGTAGAAGTGTTTCAAAATGCGTGCCACAGTCTTCCTCACTCCAAGGTGTCCTGCCAAACTGGAATCATGAGCCACTCTAATGATATCCTGCCTACAAACACGAGGGATGACAACCTGATGTACAACCTCCCATTCACAGTCGGCTGATGCTGTTGGGGGTCTCCACTTCCTCATAAGCACTCCTGACTTTATATAATAACAAGTAGAAGCACCGGCTGACTCTTCCTCACTGCAAGCAGAGTTAGCTAGACCTTTCAACTCAGGGTCAGCAACCTGCAACTCAACCAACTCTTGACGAGACAAATTATCAACACTACGGGGTACTGCCTCATCTGGTGAGTGGTCCAAATTAGCAAGAAAAGTGTCAGCTAGGATAACATCATCATCATCATTATCCTCTAAATCACCAGTAACTTTAGACTTAGCCCTAGTGACAGCACATGCAGGGAACACATCAAGGACATCGCAATCCCGGGTCGCAGCCACTGGCTCACTAGACAACTGAGGAGCTGGACACACTTGACTTCCACCAATATCATTTCCAAGTAAGAAAGTTACACCTGACATTGGGAGTGTCTCAACCAACCCAACCACAACGGAACCATTAGCAAAACCAGACTCTAAATTCACTCTGCACAGAGGGACAGAGAAGTAATTATTCCCTACACCTTGTAAGATTACAGTTTCATCAGAGGAATTAACATTAGAGCCTAGAACACTGGTCAGCATAAGGGATTGGCAAGCACCTGTATCACGATATATTTTAACTGATTTCCTGTCATTACTGTCCAGAGGACTGACAAAACCATCAGACAGGAAATTAGCACATGAACTCTTGAGAGTGTCACCCACGTTACTGCTCAAAAGAGGAGCTCCATCATGAGAATTTAAGTTACCCCTCAAAGCAGGTTCAGTTAACTCAGTTAAAGAATTATGGGAACTCTCAAGGGTGGACACTAGACCAATTGACTGAATATTTAAAGACTCCTTTTTGTTCACATCACGCTGTCTCCTGAAACATTTCTCCGTAGTATGACCAAGCTTACTACAATAAGTGCATTTACTTTTCTGAAATCTAGAGGTGGAGCTGGTATTTACTTCCTGAGAAACATCATCTTTATTCTCTTTCCTGTTACCTGTACTCTGAGTAGAGGCAACGTACTTACTCTCAGCTTTCCCTTTTTCTCTAGAATATCTCTTGTGAGTGAGAACATATTCATCAGCTAAAACTGCAGCATCAGACAAATTATCTATTCTTTTCTCATCAAGATATAGGCTTACATCTTTATAAATACACCTTTTGAAATCCTCCAGCAAAATCATCTGCTTAAATTTACCAAAATCAGAATCCACATTCTTAGAATTTAACCACTGCTCTAACAGATCTTCTTTGATTTTTGCGTACTCAACATGGGATTGCTTATCTTGCTTGTAAGTTGTCCTAAATTTTACTCTATAGGCTTCAGGAACAAGCTCATAGGCATTAAGAATCAAGCACTTAACTACATCATAATTATCAGATTGATCCTGAGGCAAAGATGCATAAGTTACTTGAGCTTTACCGGTGAGAACAGTTTGAAGGAGTACTGGCCAATACTTTTTGGGCCAATTAAAACCTGTAGCTACCCTCTCAAACAACTGAAAATACTTTGTTAAATCAGATTCATTAAAAGGAGGGACAAGTTTAACATTTTTAGCCACATCAAAATCATCAGAGCTAGATGACCCAGTTCCACCTTGTTTCATGCGATACTCATGGTCTGCCTGAATCCTAGCAAGTTCAATTTGTGCCTGAGCCTGTACCTGTGCCTCTTGAATACGAGCATTTGCCTGAAATTCAGCCTCCTGAATACGAGCCTGAGACTCCGCCTCCTTAGCATTTGCTTGAAATTCAGCCTCCTTAACACAAGCCTCCTTAGCCTGAGACTCAGCCTCCTTAGCACGTGCTTGAAATTCAGCTTCCTTCACACGAGCCTCCTGCAGGGCTAGCTGTAACTTAGCTAATTCAATCTGCGTTTGCTCATTTGGAGGAGTTACATTAAACAAGCTTTTATTAATCATGCCAACAATTTGATCTTTAGAATGATGAGAGTGAACTGCAATTCCCAATTTTTGAGCAACAAGCTTAAGTTCATTCTTTGTTCTGTTTTCTACATCACACACTGTTTGCACATTTGACAAAAATCTTTGGCTTCATCAAGTGTAGTAATAGTAGACATCATGAATAAGTAACAGTCACAAAATATCAAGCAATATCCTTATGATAATATCCTGAATATCCTGATGAGAGGTCGCCAAATTTATGTTACGGAACAGAGAAAGATAATGTACACTTTAAGTGAGAATACTAAAAATCACTACAGTCCCGTTAAGTTCCAGGTTCAAAACAAAAGAGTTAGGTAAAATTACAAGTTAAAGTTTAATGCTCAAACTAACAACAAAACATTCAGGACTCATAAGGATAATGTAATGGCAAAAAACAGGTTAAATAATTATATGGTTAACTGCAATAGCCTCTATTAACACGAAATTAGCAAGAGTAAATTTACCTAAGTCAGCCCTGATAAAATGAAAATACACTGGGTAATGCTCAGTTAATGCAAGATAAATTATTACAGACACAAACTATTATCAAAAATGACTGACAATAATAACTTTACATGAATTACAAAAAACGTTATTAGGCCTAAGAATCAACACCTTACGCTATACAGTACAAGAAAAAATGCAACAACAGTTATACTCAAATTACACACGGCTGCTAGATGGTTGGAGACTTCCTGAGAACTCACAATAATAACTGTACAGGGGAGGACAGAGATGTGAACAAAATGAGGAGTAGATCTAAGTGGCAACGATGCAGAGACTGAGCTCATTATATAGGGACCAGAAGAGCTTGATACAACTTGTAAGAAGGAAGCGCAAATGAAGCCATGGGGACAAAGAGCTGACAATCCTAATCTGAACAACAGAAAGGACGACTTACTCTACTATAACGGTAGAAGGGGGGAACTGAGGCAGAACACGCTCGTGATCAAACATGCAGCATACTGTGCGTTAAAATTACACAAAGGATGATGAAATCATAGGCTATGTAACAATGTATTTATGTGTGCATGTATATGTATGGATGTGTTTTATGTATGTTTATATGTATGTATATATGAATGTATTCATGTATGTCCGTTTGTGTGTACGTATGGGTGAAAAGTAGACATCGAACCGAAGGAGTTAATAACAAGCTTCAGGTTCTCTCTCTCTCTCTCTCTCTCTCTCTCTCTCTCTCTCAACACATTCCCTTCAATAGTCGTTGCAAAAGGTTAACCCTTTCTCGAGGCAAAGTGTGCAATATAGCTACAAATGTCACTATACAGCTGTCTATCTATCTATCTGTCTATCTATCTATCCTTATCTATCCATCTATCTATCTAGCTATCGATCTATCTGTCCATCTACCTGTATCTATCTATCTATCGGTATCTGTGTCTATCTATCCATCTCTCTATCTACCTATACGTGCATCTATCTATATCAGTCTCTATATATACAGTACATATAGGTTTACCAGTCTATCTATCTGTCTATCTGTGCACCTCTATGTATCTAGCTCTGGCTATATGTTTCTAATCTGTGTACTACTCTATCTATCTATCTATCTGTCTATCTATCTATCTGTCTATCTGTCTGCCTGTCTGTCTGTCTATTTACCTATCTATCTCTATCTTTCTATCCATCAATCTGTCTGTCTGTCTTTCTGTCTATCTGCTTGTTTCTGTTTCTCTTTGTCTGCCTTTTTACCTGTTTACCGATTTAAATATGTATGTGTGTGTGTATGTATGTACGTATGTATGTATGTATGTATGTACGTATGTATGTATGAACCTGTATGAATGCATGGATGTGTATTTGCCTACCTACATATCTTTCTATCTAATTGTCTAGCTGTATACCCTGGCTCCAATCGGTCTATCTATCTAACTATCTATCTATCTATCTGTGTAAGTGTCTATATCTGTGTCTCTCTTTCAGCCAATCAGCTTAACTGTGTCTATCAATCGGTCATTATCTAAATATCTATATCTATCTATCTATCCTTCTATCAGTCTATCTATCTCTATCTGTCTAACATTTAGCTACCTGTCTATCGATCTATCTGTCTGTCTGTCTGGCCTCCATCTTATATAACTGTTTATTTTTTTACTTGTCGTTGCAGCATTTAAAGATCTTGCCATTAATTTTGTCTGGTATATCGCAACTGAGTGATATAAAACTGTTTAGGTATGATCACATGTCTATCTATCAACTTATCTTCATATCTATCTGTCTGTCCAATTGTCGGTTCTCCATATTATAATTACAAATCATAATAGATAGCATGATGGATAGGTAGATAGATAGATAGACAGATAGATAGATAGATAGACAGATGGAAGCAGCAAGTCAGTGGATGAGATAGGTAGTGTGTCAGCGAGAATCGAGCAATGGTAAACATGCTTACACACTCTAACTCAAGGAATGCTTGATAGGCACACGAACAGTGCCTCGTGACCATACACACACATACACACATACTCACACACAGGCTTCTAGAAGCTTCACATCAGTATATTCCACGTGACACGACCCCTGCTAAAATAGGAATTTAGGAAGCAGAGCTCAGAAGGAGACAGGCCATAGAACCGATAGGTAGTGGAGAGAGTGAATAAGAAGAGGGGTCCAACTAGACTTACTTAGTATATTAAGTCTCTGTATAATACATACGCTGCTCAACTTAGACTTTCTCTGAAGTTAATAAATCAAGATCAACTCCCTGTATTCATCTTTAACTCCTCCTGCTCTTCAATCAACTCAAGACTCACCTATTACAAGAATTAAGAGTTACATATATAAAAATGTTGGCTACAAAGCTTTAACAATAATTGGTGGCAGCGGTGGGATACCTCTCCTATCATTGCAAGACATAAAGGAAACGAAGATTATCTACTTACAAAACTACTCACGTATAACAACCGCTCGTCCACGAGTTTAATATATCTATAACTAATCTACAAAACTTCACTACAAGGAGTATTCTGTCCAACCCCACTTCGTCTTCCCAATCATCACGCTGATTTAGAGGTGAAGAGGTAACAGGACACCTTGCCAGTAGTTTAGCAAAGTATTGATACAAACAATCTTCCAATTTCTACAACGAACCAACGAACTACAACTATCTATGATCAACCACAAGTAACAGCTCTACAAGTCATCTGTATAATCTTCTACACGCACCTACAAGTAGCAGCAGTCTTCATCCCACAACGAGTAAATCACAAGAGGAAAGGACCGAGAATACATCGAGAAAGAAAAACAAAATATACAAACGAAGAGCGAGACACGACTCACAACTCACAACCACCTGACCTCACCCTCCTCTCTCTCCTACTGTACCCCAACCTCCATTGCTGACGCAGGTTCACTGAGGTCAAGACAACGAAGCAAATACCAAGCCCATATTCACAACTCATCTTACTCAATCATCTTCACTCAAGTTACTCATCGCTACTCATTCACTCACCACAGCTACCTGTGTGGGAAGTCGACGTCACCATGCGTGTTTGCTGAGACGACGCCACGTCAATCAACTCACCACCGGCAACGCCACTCACACCATTCCCACCACGGTATAAATGAGTGAGTTACATAGTTACTTCATTTATGCAATACACACTGATAGACAAAAATCTTCTGCACAAACATATAAAACGTGCTGTATAGTTACAACTTACATATACCTAATTCAATTATCTTCATAATTCAGTCATTAAATACTTGCACCAATAATAAATATTCTACACTGTATATATTCATTCATTTATTATAGCATTTATTTACTACCAACGAGTGTTACCATTTATACCTACATAAAATACGTGTTTCATTCATACAGCTATACATTATTTTATCTACAAAGTAATGAAGAAAATATACTATCACAGTTACTCAGTGAGCGATTAAAAAAAACTGTATTAAGCATTTATTAATTAAAATTACCTAGTGGAAACAGACAAATTAAGTTACAAGGAAAACTAGAAAAAAAAAAAAAATGGCCAACACAAATAACGTAGCAAGAACGAACAACATCTTCCACACAATTGTGAAGACAAAGATTTCCACACAGTGCTGACACATATATTGTCCAAGACAGGTTCAAGTGAACAAGTCAGTGTATATAGTTAATACTGTATACAGTGTATATATATTTTTTATATAAATTAACAAAATATGGGGCTATATACTGTAATATCATTTTCAGTAATATCTGTGCAATATAAACTAAACCTTAAAAAAGGGTCTCAAGGGAATTAACCAGCAATTATGCAACCTCAAACAACACCGAAAATGCGTAGACAAACGAAGAAAAACAAACTATAGAAAATCAATACATACAAAAAAAAAAAGAAAGCAAAGAAAAGAAATACAGTAAGATCACATAACAAACAAATTAAAGAAAAAGCTTAGTGTTGCTACAAATGCCAAAATACCACATAAACGACAAAGAAAAAAGCAAATTGTTGTCTCCTCAAGCTAGTGGCATGGCACATCATCACTATCATCGACCGCAGCATGACCGGATTAGCGATGTCAGGATTGCTATTATTACAATTATGTAACGACAAACGATTGCATTATGTTACACTTGCTACAATTATGTAACAGTTGCATTAACAAGATGTAACTTTTATGTAACTTTAACTACAATTATAAGGCCAACACAAACATGTAACGTTGCATTAACAAAATGTAACTACAGTTATACGGCCAACACAATTATGCATTACTCCAATATTATGTAACAATTCAAACAGTGTTACAATTATTACTACAATGGTACTACAGTATTATATAACATCATACAATGTTACAATTATCACTACAATGTTACTACAATATTATGTAACAATTCATACAATGCTACAATTATTACTACAATGTTACTACAGTATTATGTAACAATTCATACAATGTTACAATTATTACTACAATGTTACTACAATATTATGTAACAATTCATACAATGTTACAGGTATGCATTACCACAATATTATGTAACGATTCATACAATGTTACAGTTATGCATTACCACAATGTTACCACAATATTATTCATACAGTGTTACAATTATGTATTACTACAATGTTTCTACAGTATTATGTAACAGTTCAAACAGTGTTACTATTATGTATTATTATGTTACTACAATGTAACAATTACAATACAATTATGTAGCAATTCATACAATGTTACAATTATGTATTACCACAATGTTACTACAATATTATGTAACAAGTCATACAATGTTACCACAATTCTGTATTACCAGAATCATCACACAAGTTAGGTGAAATATTAGACATTACTAAAGGGACAACATATGTACTGTAATGACCTAGCAGTATTACCATTGCACAATTATATGTGTATGTCTTATACATACACATCTTACAAAATGTAATACAATAACCAATTTAACCATATTCAATTATGTATACAACTTGTTTAAAATGTAATATTACTGAATCATTACAATATTGCCATGAATATTATACCTATACAATATTATAATCAATATTATGTATTAAGATTGAAGAAGAAGACTATTATGTATTAATAGATTAGCATATGTCAATGATGATTGCTGTCGGAGGACCACCAGCTACGTGACCGAGTGATGTCAGGACTCCATATTATAATTACAAATCATAATAGATAGCATGATGGGTAGATAGATAGATAGATAGATAGATAGATAGACAGATGGAAGCAGCAAGTCAGGGGATGAGATAGGTAGAGTGTCAGCGAGAATCGAGCAATGTTAAACATGCTTACACACTCTAACTCAAGGAATGCTTGATGGGCACACGAACAGTGCCTCGTGACCATACACACACATACACACATACTCACACATAGGCTTCTAGAAGCTTCACATCAGTATATTCCACGTGACACGACCCCTGCTAAAATCGGAATTTAGGAAGCAGAGCTCAGAAGGAGACAGGCCATAGAACCGATAGGTAGTGGAGAAAGTGAATAAGAAGAGGGGTCCAACTAGACTTACTTAGTATATTAAGTCTCTGTATAATACATACGCTGCTCAACTTAGACTTTCTCTGAAGATAATAAATCAAGATCAACTCCCTGTATTCATCTTTAACTCCTCCTGCTCTTCAATCAATTCAAGACTCACCTATTACAAGAATTAAGAGTTACATACTGTATATAAAAATGTTGGCTACAAAGCTTTAACACACTCACCCATGCATCCATCCATATATGTATTTTAATCAATACCTATCTGTCCATCTCTGTCTGTCAGTCTATTTATGTTACGTATTTTCTCTGTTTATATTTGTAGGTCAGACTCTCTCTGTGACACTGTGTTTATATTTGCTTAACTATATTCCTGAATGAGAGAGAGAGAGAGAGAGAGAGAGAGAGAGAGAGAGAGAGAGAGAGAGAGATTTACATATACTAACACCTAAGCCTGTCTCTACCACATCCCCTACGTGTCAAGCCCCATCCACCTACTTCCCCCTAGGCAGGTGTTCCTACATGGACCAGTATTGCCTCAAGGACCTGCATGCCCCTGTGTGTCCATTTTACCCTTCATGTTTTCCCCCATGGACCTGTTTCCCCCGTGGACCTGTTTTCCCATGGACCTGTTTCCCCCATGGACCTGTTTCCCCCATGGACATAATTACTTCCTGTGTAGCTATTGTCCTACCTTCCCCAGGGACACATGTCCCTTTGGTCCTGCTTCCACCATGGACCTAAATCCCTCATGGACCTGATTTTGCCCTAATGGACCTATTTCCCCACTTGGACCTATCTTACCCATGGACCTACATTACCTTAGGGATTTATTTTACCTTCATCAACCTACTTTAAATCCTGGACCTATTTTTTCCATGGACCAATATAATCCCCATGGACCTATTTTGCATCTGGACCTACAGTACTTCCTCTCAGGTCCATTTTTGCAGCATGGACCAGTTTTCCTACGGACATGTATCCCTATGGACCTTTTTTTTAAAGGACCTAGTTTCCCAGTGGCATTATATTCTCAGCACATCTATTTTTTCCCCTTGAACTTTTTCTTTCTCGCGGACCTAATTTCCCCATGGAACGATTTTCTTCACGTGGGAAAGCATTTAATCCTCACAGGGACATATTTCCCTCATGGACCGAATTTTCCCAATGGTCCCATGTTCCCAGTCTGGCCCATTTTCCCACTAAGAAATATTCCCGCATTGGTCTACTATCCCACAGGCGGCTACACCCACCATGAACCTGTTACCTGATGCACCCATTTACTACCCACCCACCCACATACCCACCCACCCAGCCACCCACACACATGCCCACCCACTTACCAAGCTCAGTCTGCGTCAGTAGTACCATGGTATATCAGAGAGTACACACACACACACACACACACACACACACACACACACACACACACACACACACACACACACAGGGAGAGACAGATAAATAGATAGACAGATAGACTGACAGATAAATTGAGAGAGAGAGAGAGAGAGAGAGAGAGAGAGGAGTGGACTGAGGTAAAGTGTGTGTGGTAGAGAGGTTTATTGCATATAGCCCTCTCTCCTCCTCCTCCTCCACCTCCTCCTCCTCCTCCTTGCATTTGTATCCCATTTCCATTCCACTCCAAGTATTATCTTGCCCTCTGCGTCTCTCTCTCTCTCTCTCTCTCTCTCTCTCTCTCTCTCTCTGTTACTCCCAGGACAAACGGTGGACACGTCTCACATCCAATGGGTAATGGATAGCTGACAGAATGAAAGACTGGCGTGTGTGTGTGTGTGTGTGTGTGTGTGTGTGTGTGTGTGTGTGTGTGTGTGTGTGTGAGAGAGAGAGAGAGAGAGAGAGAGAGAGAGAGAGAATATGGATCATTTGTTAGTGTCAGAAAAAAATCAATTACATATGACACTGGACGCATGTTGAGTATGTTTTATTAGAGAGAGAGAGAGAGAGAGAGAGAGAGAGAGAGAGTTGGATTTTTACATTCAAGAATGACTGTCATTTTGAGATGACTTGCATTAGGGAGTTGGAAGAAAAAGACTAAGAATTCGTAGCCAGACGGGTGCTGTGTGCCTGCTGTTAAAAGGAAAGACACTACAAGATAAACAAAAAGTGATCTTAAAGATGAGAGAGAGAGAGAGAGAGACTTTGTGTGTGTGTGTGTGTGTGTGTGTGTGTGTGTGTGTGTGTGTGCGCGCACGTAGGGACTTCTACAGACCCTTCAACTTTAAGTTCTACAAGATGGTTGGCCAGAACTTTAGGTGGTAGTGGTGAGAAGTGGCGAGGGAGTGTGTGTGAAGAGGGAGACCAAGGATAAAATGGAGGGATGGCATGGAGAGATATGACTGATCAGAAGTGTGATGAAGGGGAGAGGAGGAGGAGACCAAAGATGAGATGGTGAAGGGATTATGAGGGAGGGTGTGTGTGAACTAGAGGAAGGACAGACAAACGACAGGAGAGGGCGATGTAGAAGCGATCTGTCTGTGGCAACCCTTTACTGAATTGATAAGAAGTGGATAAACAGAGTGGTCTAATCCATAGGAGTGACAAAAGATTTTCTCACTTGTATAATCCCACTAAAAACTGCTCAATGCCTCCCAGCTCTAAGTTCTGCAAGGCTGTGGTTGTGGTGTGAATCGCTAAGAGGTGACCGGAGAGTGGACATACCCCAAAACACCACCGAAAACTTCTACAAGCTGGTGGTAGCGATTGAAACCTCACAGAAGCAGCTACAGACTGGCCACCAGGCATATCTTCTGGCATATCAGTTCTAAGTTTGTATATAGTGATGGTGGGACAGGAATTTATCTGTGACGCTGGTTCGAACTCCAAGAATCAACTGCAGGATGTACAGGGGGTCCATGTTGAATGCTCAATTTCGACAGGCCATTTCTCTCGTGTTGTGGGGACGGGTCAGTGTTATCAGCATCCACCCTGAGTCATTTCCTCATTTCTTAGTCCCATTACCACGCCCACACCAGCAGACTGAGCCGTACACCCAACAAGCGAGTTTCAAGTGGAGCGCTGTTTACAAACCCTCCCAAAAACTGCAAGACGCCAGTAAAGACTGGTACACAGCTTTCCATTGCAGGCTTTACGATTATGAGCGGCCGTCACAACCTGCAATTGCCCCTTCAATTGCAAGCTTAATGAGGCACTGGGACTCTTATTCCCCTTGGTTAAGCAAGTTCCCTAACACCTCTTCCTTAGCTATTTATTTTTGGACATGGCTTATCTTCACCCTATTGGGATATTGTTTTTGTAAAACATGTGGTACCTTGTCTTCCTTTGAAGATGCTGGCCAGGCCGTCCAGGTATGTGAAGTGTTTGCCTAGGCCTATTGTGTGAAGTAAGTGTGCTCCCTCTTGTTTTCCCATTGTGGGATTTATTTCCGTTTTTAGTCCATCAGACTCATCGTATGCTGTGCACGACACACGATTTTAGGACTTAGCGTATGCTCTACAAATATAACTACTATAGGAGTGTGCCATTATTTTTTTGGAAATATATGTGTATGACTGTTTTTTTGTTATGTATCTTATGTTATTATATATTATATATATTATTTACATTATATATTATAGAAATACTATATATATACTACATATATTACACTTTATATTATACTTTATGTACTATATTATTTTATTGGGTTTTTCCTATTTTTTTTTAATTTTTTTTGCTGATTATAAGTAATATTATATAAAGACTAAGATAAAAATGGAACAAAAGACTAAAGTGAAGACTAAAGTGAATATAAAGAATATATCGAAGGCAAAGGACAAAGGAAAAGGAAAAGGAAAGACACTGCTGTCAGACATAGAACTAGAGACTCTTGTGAACACCAGTGCATCAAGTGTGACCTCTCAGTGTGTCTCAGCCACAGCTAAACCCTGTGTACCGATTGTGAGGGGATGTAGGTCAGTAAAAGAAAACTAAACATTGTGTCTTATATTATCGTCATATAAAGTATCAGTCCTCATCATTTGGGTCTTAAAATCATAGTTTAGTGTCAAACGAAATTTACAAAGTCATTAGGGTGTATATACAGGGAACCATAACGTCATAAAAAAATTGTATAGTGAAAATTTCCCTTTTTTTTTTTTTTTTTTTTTTTTTTAGCCCTTTTCAGGGTGTCTTCCCACAGTGACCCTCATGAGCCAGAAGTGTGAGCCACTTACAGGATACGGCCACGGGACCTGAGAAGCAGCATATATAATCTCAGATCTTAAATCCTCATACGGGCCGAGTAATTAATTTTTTATTCAGTAACGTCAAAAAAAAAGGCAATTTTGGTTAGGTTTCTTTAGTCACCCATAAAACATTTTTATTTTTCAATAATTACTAAAGTAAGTATATCACAGGAAAGTAGAAGAGTTGTTCTTTCTTTTCATGGCCAGAAACCCAATAAAAATTGATTACAACCATGTGTTTTGATTTTTCAAAAAAGGAGTTGGTTACACTCAACGTATGTCATACAAGACAGGTCCAACAACGTATGCCTTTAAGGGTTAATATCCTTCTGTACGTTATTTATGCAGAGTGTGGGGATATTGGAAGGATTAATATAACACAGATGAGGACACTAAGGCACAATAAACAAATCGCTTCGGAAAAAGGCGTTAGGGAGCTTCCTCAACAGACGAGTTCCGGTGAGGTGTATTTTCTTTATAACAATTTGAAATTGTCAGATGATTTTATTCAGTTAAGGAGTGATTTTTTGGAACGGGGGGGGGGGTGTAGTCTCCATTTACCATTTACTATAACGTCCCTGAGCTGGATAAAATCGTCTGGAGCTAAGGGGTTAAGCGGCTGAGGTTTGACAGAGAGAGAGAGAGAGAGTGATAGGAATAGTAGATGAGAAAACGAGAAGGTGAAGGCCATGAACGAAAGAGGAAGAGGGGAAGAGGAAAATGAACACAATGAAGAAGAAACTACTTTGAAAAGAGAAGGAAAGAGAGGATGAGATCAAGAATGAAATATAAAGAAAAGATGAAAGGGAGAAGACAGACAGACATAGGCGGACACGAGAAGACAAAAAAGAAAAAAGAACGAAATTGTGGAAAAGGAAGTGGAAAGAAGTGTGCAAGAAAACAGGAAATTATGTAGAAAAAACCCGAGGTGAAAGTGTGTGTGTAGCTCCTTGCCTGAGAGAGAGAGAGAGAGAGAGAGAGAGAGAGAGAGAGAGAGAGAGAGAACTAAAATGAAAATGCGTGACGAAGAAAAGAGAAAAAATCTAGCTCTCTTTCTCACCTGACCAGCGACACAAACGCACAAGATACCGGTAATCTACCCTGGAATGACTCACTCCAGGTAGACCCCCAACACACACTTATAGGTTAATGATGATGATGATGATGATGATGATGGTGATGATGATGATGATGACAATGATGATGATGATGATGTGATGATGGTGATGATGATGTGTAGTACCACAGATTTAGTATTCATGTATGTGTTTAGAGGTACTGTAATTTCTAAGTTAGATAGGGTGTAATCTGAATACTAGTCTGTAAGTTCCTGTCCTAAGTAGTAGTTCATGTGTTAATGTTCAGTGCAGGGATAACTTTATTTTTATATGTATACATCTCTGTATCTATGCATAGGTAGTGTAACTGTAAGTGTTGGGCTATGGGAGTTCATCCATCTGGTAGATTAACGAATAACAGATGTGAGCAACGTCCCCCCCCCCGTGTTTGTGCGTCTTTGCCGGGCACCAAATTTAAACCTTAAACAGAATAATAATGGGTATGCAATTCTTTCTGTATCATTGTTGTGAAATACTTACTAATGAAGCTGCTAGAACCCAAATATGTAAGATTAATAGTCAAAAAAGCCAAAATAATGTAATTTGTGAGGATCAAATAGTCTTGCTTGCCTTAGCCGTCACTAGATGGCATAAGCTACCCCAAATTCAAGGCGGGATGGCAGTAAATTCAGTATTTAAATTTAGTAAGGATTGAATCCCAAATTTTCCCCAGTTCAATCAAAAGTCCTAACATCATGTGTACACTACTATATAAATAGTGAAGAGAATAAAACCTATCATATCGCAAAAACACAGTCTCATTTGGTCGAGCAGTGGCGTCCATAGGTGCCCGACATGCCACATTCGCAACCGAGACGTGGTGGATAACAGACGTTGATTCAGGTGAGTTGTACACATTCCTCCTTTCTCCCCCCTTTCTTGTGTAATCCTTACTTGTCGTGAACAATATGAAGGAATGTTGTTAAAAGCTTAACGTAGACATTCGCTACCGAGAAGTGGTGGATAACAGACATTGATTCAGTTCACAGACACCGTGACGTCGGGGGTGTGCACGAGGCCATCATGTGATATTGCCCATAGACTTGTCGTACACACACACTTACACTACCCATGAATAGTTTATAAACTGAATGTAGTAGAATTGGTATTATGAATCAATCAGGTGAACCTTATTTTTTAGTAGAAAAAGTATAGAATTTTGAAAGTTAATGTGGTCATGTAACGGAAAGGCGAATTCAACCTCATCAACCGTTTTCTTTCTCTTATATTAATATGTTAGGAAAACTGGGAGCGTTGAAGGGAACTTAATGGTTGTGAGAAAAAAATGTGATTTTTGAATTGTTCCTCGAGGCTGAACAAGCCCGAGTGATTATGAATTATTGGTGATTATGCATTAATGATGATTATGAATTATTAATGATTATGAATTAATAGTGATTGTGAATTATTAGTGAATTGTATGATGATATTATACTGCCCAGACGAAATAGAACACAAGTGATTATTTTTTTGGTTCGAGGCTATGGCAGCCCGAAAAGACAATTCATGCCAATAAAATGTCCCAGGCTTGAGGCTATTGACGAGCCCAAGAATAACCAATAATAAAGAGTGTGGTATGATGACCTCAGAAATCACTGTTGAATATTCAAAGTGCTTCGCTTGGTAACAATATTGTATGATGTTCGCCCAAACCATGGCTTTAATTTACAATCCTTTTACATATGATTAAAGGTCATGTAATTCAAAAATGTCTGTTGATTAACCAGTGTAGAATTATTAAAGTAGAGTAAAGAATATGTCATTTTGATACCCAATCAAGGGAATTATGTCCTCTCACGCATAACTCACTCCCCTTCCAGTTCAAGATTCCTCCGCTTTGGGAACGACGAACACACGTGGTACTGACTTATTCTCGACTCGGCCAAAACTACAAACGCTACCAAAACTATCTGTTAAAAAATTGACCTTTATCATTCAAAATGGAAGTGCTCCCCCCCCCCTTTGTTTTACTGAGGTGAATATTTTATCAGTCATTGACGGGAGACTAAGTTGAGTACCATTTGTATTATCAACGAGTAAGTTAAACAGAACCAACAACGGTAGGAAATCCAATTTCCGACCGTTACACTGGTGTCAACCGGTGGGATAAAATATCTGGTATTACACTGGTGGCAATAGCGGTGGGATATTCATCGTTCCCCAGTTAGTGGCATTGGTGAGAAAGTGAAGGGAAGTGACTAGCAAAGAGAGTGAGAATGTTAAGGGTAGCATTGGTTGGTCATTCCCAAATTCCTCCGCAACTCTATGTTCAGAACATCCTGGTAGTAATGAGGTTCAAATAGTGTACTAGTTCGTATTACCCCTGGGGAGGGGGGGAAAGAATACTTCCCCAGTATCCCTGCTTGTCGTAAGAGGCGACTAAAGGGGGCCTTTTTGTCTCCAGTCTGTCTCCTTACTGTCCTCTTCTGCTCTTCTGTCCTACCTCTCGTCTTGATATTTCCATGTTTCCTAAGCTTGGTGCTAATTCTTCACTTTTCCTTCCTTCCTTCCAGCTTAGAATGTTAAGGGTTAGGTAATTATAGTTCTCTAGACAAATATTACCCACTCAGAGACAAACATACACAACACCTCATACACTGTCCTGGGCAATACTTCACCGACGTTGGGACGCCACTAGGTATCGTCATGGACAACGGCGAAGAGTTCACGAGTGGAGAGTTCAAGAAATTCTGCTGGAGGAACCAGGTGGACTTGTTCTACATCACCCCTTATCATCCCCAGGGAAATTCCACCACCAAAAGGATGCATAGGACTATGAAAAGTATCCTAGCATCCCTCTGCAACGGACACCCCTCGCGTTGGCCTCAGCTGCTCCAGTCGTGCCAAACCGTCATAAATCAAGCGGTGCACTCGAGCACGGGACAACAACCCTATTATGCCTTCTTCTCACGCCATCCCCCTCGCCTCATTGGTACCTTATTGCCTTCCGTGGACACAGAGGAGGACGACCTAGCAATAGCACACACGCTTATTGAGAACACCCACCAGAAGATGACCAAGAGATACCGGGAGGTGGCCAACAGGCGGAGGAGAGCGCAGAAGGTTGGAGTCAATAGCTTGGTGTGGCCAAAAAAAGAAACCATACAGCCGGGTACCTGTAGGAAACTGAATGCCAAATGGGACGGCCCGTATAAAGTGATCGAAGTGTTGGTAGATGGAAGTGTTTATATCATTGAAAATGTATTTAGTGGCAAGAGAATACAAAGGGCTGCTGAAAAGGTAAAACCACATTACGGTACAGAGGAATGGCTCTTAGAACCGTTGCGCAGGAGCTCGCCCCGGAGCCCGAAGATGAGCGATTACCACCGCGAGTGAGGAATGCCCCTCGGAGGCTTATAGAGGAGTGTTAAATAGAAAAGTAGAGATAAGTGCATGAGACGAATGTTGTGAAACATAACTTCCTGAGGTTATGTTCCGGGTGGACTCATCCCAGAGGAGAGGGTGTAAAAAGTAAAAAAGAGAGAAAAATGTTCCGGTTGGAACCGGGAAGTGCCTTACTTCGAGGGGAGTAATTAATCCCCTCACCTTACAGTTAGCACGGTTTGTGAGGTAGTGGAGTCTTCAGGACAGAATGAGTGCTCACCTTCTTGCAGGCGGAATGCTGGAAACAAAAGAACAGAGTGAATGCGAATGTGAATGGAAGAGTGGAAGGAAGCACCCCCGTGGTGATCTCACTCTTGAGAGACCCTGTCAAGCTCAGGTGAGCGACAAGCTATCCTCCAAAACCTGAGGGTGACTGGGGCATAAATTCCCTCATAACATCAAGTGTAAGGAGTGATCATACCTCCTAATAAAGTAAGTAAGCGAACTTCCTAGGTATGCATCAGGTGTTTAATGTGGACCGACAGGTGCCACCGATTGTGGGGAAAGATGTTCCAATTCAAAGTGTTCATATCAGTTAAAGGAGTTACAACATTCCATCCATGCACATGTCATAGATGATTGACTTGGGTAAAATTTGTCTTCCGAACGTGGGAGCCGTGTAGTGCCACAGATTTAGTATTCATGTATATGTTTAGAGGTACTGTAATTTCTAAGTTAGATAGGGTGTAATCTGAATACTAGTCTATAAGTTCCTGTCCTAAGTAGTAGTTCATGTGTTAATGTTCAATGTAGGGATAACTTTATTTTTATATGTACACATCTCTGTATCTATGCATAGGTAGTGTAACTGTAAGTGTTGAGCTATGGGAGTTCATCCATCTGGTAGATTAACGAATACCAGATGTGAGCAACGTCCCCCCCCCCACGTGTTTGTGCGTCGTTGCCGGGCGCCAAATTTAAACCTTAAACAGAATAATAATGGGTATACAATTCTTTCCGTATCATTGTTGTGAAATACTAATGAAGCTGCTAGAACCCAAATATATAAGATTAATAGTCAAAAAAAGCCAAAATAATGTAATTTGTGAGGATCAAATAGTCTTGCTTGCCTTAGCCGTCACTAGATGGCATAAGCTACCCCAAATTCAAGGTGGGATGGCAGTAAATTCAGTATTTAAATTTAGTAGGGATTGAATCCCAAATTTTCCCCAGTTCAGTCAAAAGTCCTAACATCATGTGTACACTACTATATAAATAGTGAAGAGAATAAAACCCATCATATCGCAAAAACACAGTCTCATTTGGTCTAGCAGTGGCGTCCATACGTGCCCGACATGCCACATTCGCAACCGAGACGTGGTGGATAACAGACGTTGATTCAGGTGAGCTGTACACACTCCTCCTTTCTCCCCCCTTTCTTGTTTAATCCTTACTTGTCGTTAACAATATGAAGGAATGTTGTTAAAAGCTTAACGTAGACATTCGCTACCGAGAAGTGGTGGATAACAGACGTTGATTCAGTTCACAGACACCGTGACGTCGGGGGTGTGCACGAGGCCATCATGTGATATTGCCCATAGACTTGTCGTACACACACACTTACACTACCCATGAATAGTTTATAAACCGAATGTAGTAGAAATGGTATTATGAATCAATCAGGTGAACCTTATTTTTTAGTAAAGTATAGAATTTTGAAAGTTAATGTGGTCATGTAACGGAAAGGCGAATTCAACCTCATCAACCGTTTTCTTTCTCTTATATTAACATGTTAGGAAAACTGGGAGCGTTGAAGGGAACTTAATGGTTGTGAGAAAAAAATGTGATCTTTGAGTTGTTCCTCGAGGCTAAACAAGCCCGAGTGATTATGAATTATTGGTGATTATGTATTAATGATGATTATGAATTATTAATGATTATGAATTAATAGTGATTGTGAATTATTAGTGAATTGTATGATGATATTATACTGCCCAGACAAAATAGAACACGAGTGATTATTTTTTTGGTTCGAGGCTATGGCAGCCCGAAAAGACAATTCATGCCAATAAAATGTCCCAGGCTTGAGGCTATTGACGAGCCCAAGAATAACCGATAATAAAGAGTGTGGTATGATGACCTCAGAAATCACTGTTGAATATTCAAAGTGCTTCGCTTGGTAACAATATTGTATGATGTTCGCCCAAACCATGGCTTTAATTTACAATCCTTTTACATATGATTAAAGGTCATGTAATTCAAAAATGTCTGTTGATTAACCAGTATAGAATTATTAAAGTAGAGTAAAGAATATGTCATTTTGATACCCAATCAAGGGAATTATGTCCTCTCACGCATAACTCACTCCCCTTCCAGTTCAAGATTCCTCCACTTTGGGAACGACGAACACACGTGGTACTGACTTATTCTCGACTCGGCCAAAACTACAAACGCTACCAAAACTATCTGTTAAAAAATTGACCTTTATCATTCAAAATGGAAGTGCTCCCCCCCCTCTTTGTTTTACTGAGGTGAATATTTTATCAGTCATTGACGGGAGACTAAGTTGAGTACCATTTGTATTATCAACGAGTAAGTTAAACAGAACCAACAACGGTAGGAAATCCAATTTCCGACCGTTACACTGGTGTCAACCGGTGGGATAAAATATCTGGTATTACACTGGTGGCAATAGCGGTGGGATATTCATCGTTCCCCAGTTAGTGGCATTGGTGAGAAAGTGAAGGGAAGTGACTAGCAAAGAGAGTGAGAATGTTAAGGGTAGCATTGGTTGGTCATTCCCAAATTCCTCCGCAACTCTATGTTCAGAACATCCTGGTAGTAATGAGGTTCAAATAGTGTACTAGTTGGTATTACCCCTGGGGAGGGGGGGAAAGAATACTTCCCCAGTATCCCTGCTTGTCGTAAGAGGCGACTAAAGGGGGCCTTTTTGTCTCCAGTCTGTCTCCTTACTGTCCTCTTCTGCTCTTCTGTCCTACCTCTCGTCTTGATATTTCCATGTTTCCTAAGCTTGGTGCTAATTCTTCACTTTTCCTTCCTTCCTTCCAGCTTAGAATGTTAAGGGTTAGGTAATTATAGTTCTCTAGACAAATATTACCCACTCAGACACAAACATACACAACACCTCTTATACTGTCTTGGGCAATACTTCACCGACGTTGGGACGCCACGAGGTATCGTCATGGACAACGGCGAAGAGTTCACGAGTGGAGAGTTCAAGAAATTCTGCCGGAGGAACCAGGTGGACTTGTTCTACATCACCCCTTATCATCCCCAGGGAAATTCCACCACCAAAAGGATGCATAGGACTATGAAAAGTATCCTAGCATCCCTCTGCAACGGACACCCCTCGCGTTGGCCTCAGCTGCTCCAGTCGTGCCAAACCGTCATAAATCAAGCGGTGCACTCGAGCACGGGACAACAACCCTATTATGCCTTCTTCTCACGCCATCCCCCTCGCCTTATTGGTACCTTATTGCCTTCCGTGGACACAGAGGAGGACGACCTAGCAATAGCACACACGCTTATTGAGAACACCCACCAGAAGATGACCAAGAGATACCGGGAGGTGGCCAACAGGCGGAAGAGAGCGCAGAAGGTTGGAGTCAATAGCTTGGTGTGGCCAAAAAAAGAAACCATACAGCCGGGTACCTGTAGGAAACTGAATGCCAAATGGGACGGCCCGTATAAAGTGATCGAAGTGTTGGTAGATGGAAGTGTTTATATCATTGAAAATGTATTTAGTGGCAAGAGAATACAAAGGGCTGCTGAAAAGGTAAAACCACATTACGGTACAGAGGAATGGCTCTTAGAACCGTTGCGCAGGAGCTCGCCCCGGAGCCCGAAGATGAGCGATTACCACCGCGAGTGAGGAATGCCCCTCGGAGGCTTATACTGTAGAGGAGTGTTAAATAGAAAAGTAGAGATAAGTGCATGAGACGAATGTTGTGAAACATAACTTCCTGAGGTTATGTTCCGGGTGGACTCATCCCAGAGGAGAGGGTGTAAAAAGAAAAAAAGAGAGAAAAATGTTCCGGTTGGAACCGGGAAGTGCCTTACTTCGAGGGGAGTAATTAATCCCCTCACCTTACAGTTAGCACGGTTTGTGAGGTAGTGGAGTCTTCAGGACAGAATGAGTGCTCACCTTCTTGCAGGCGGAATGCTGGAAACAAAAGAACAGAGTGAATGCGAATGCGAATGGAAGAGTGGAAGGAAGCACCCCCGTGGTGATCTCACTCTTGAGAGACCCTGTCAAGCTCAGGTGAGCGACAAGCTATCCTCCAAAACCTGAGGGTGACTGGGGCATAAATTCCCTCATAACATCAAGTGGAAGGAGTGATCATACCTCCTAATAAAGTAAGTAAGCGAACTTCCTAGGTATGCATCAGGTGTTTAATGTGGACCGACAGGTGCCACCGATTGTGGGGAAAGATGTTCCAATTCAAAGTGTTCATATCAGTTATAGGAGTTACAACATTCCATCCATGCACATGTCATAGATGATTGACTTGGGTAAAATTTGTCTTCCGAACGTGGGAGCCGTGTAGTGCCACAGATTTAGTATTCATGTATATGTTTAGAGGTACTGTAATTTCTAAGTTAGATAGGGTGTAATCTGAATACTAGTCTATAAGTTCCTGTCCTAAGTAGTAGTTCATGTGTTAATGTTCAATGTAGGGATAACTTTATTTTTATATGTACACATCTCTGTATCTATGCATAGGTAGTGTAACTGTAAGTGTTGAGCTATGGGAGTTCATCCATCTGGTAGATTAACGAATACCAGATGTGAGCAACGTCCCCCCCCCCCCCGTGTTTGTGCGTCGTTGCCGGGCGCCAAATTTAAACCTTAAACAGAATAATAATGGGTATACAATTCTTTCCGTATCATTGTTGTGAAATACTAATGAAGCTGCTAGAACCCAAATATATAAGATTAATAGTCAAAAAAAGCCAAAATAATGTAATTTGTGAGGATCAAATAGTCTTGCTTGCCTTAGCCGTCACTAGATGGCATAAGCTACCCCAAATTCAAGGTGGGATGGCAGTAAATTCAGTATTTAAATTTAGTAGGGATTGAATCCCAAATTTTCCCCAGTTCAGTCAAAAGTCCTAACATCATGTGTACCCTACTATATAAATAGTGAAGAGAATAAAACCCATCATATCGCAAAAACACAGTCTCATTTGGTCTAGCAGTGGCGTCCATACGTGCCCGACATGCCACATTCGCAACCGAGACGTGGTGGATAACAGACGTTGATTCAGGTGAGCTGTACACACTCCTCCTTTCTCCCCCCTTTCTTGTTTAATCCTTACTTGTCGTTAACAATATGAAGGAATGTTGTTAAAAGCTTAACGTAGACATTCGCTACCGAGAAGTGGTGGATAACAGACGTTGATTCAGTTCACAGACACCGTGACGTCGGGGGTGTGCACGAGGCCATCATGTGATATTGCCCATAGACTTGTCGTACACACACACTTACACTACCCATGAATAGTTTATAAACCGAATGTAGTAGAAATGGTATTATGAATCAATCAGGTGAACCTTATTTTTTAGTAAAGTATAGAATTTTGAAAGTTAATGTGGTCATGTAACGGAAAGGCGAATTCAACCTCATCAACCGTTTTCTTTCTCTTATATTAACATGTTAGGAAAACTGGGAGCGTTGAAGGGAACTTAATGGTTGTGAGAAAAAATGTGATCTTTGAGTTGTTCCTCGAGGCTAAACAAGCCCGAGTGATTATGAATTATTGGTGATTATGTATTAATGATGATTATGAATTATTAATGATTATGAATTAATAGTGATTGTGAATTATTAGTGAATTGTATGATGATATTATACTGCCCAGACAAAATAGAACACGAGTGATTATTTTTTTGGTTCGAGGCTATGGCAGCCCGAAAAGACAATTCATGCCAATAAAATGTCCCAGGCTTGAGGCTATTGACGAGCCCAAGAATAACCGATAATAAAGAGTGTGGTATGATGACCTCAGAAATCACTGTTGAATATTCAAAGTGCTTCGCTTGGTAACAATATTGTATGATGTTCGCCCAAACCATGGCTTTAATTTACAATCCTTTTACATATGATTAAAGGTCATGTAATTCAAAAATGTCTGTTGATTAACCAGTATAGAATTATTAAAGTAGAGTAAAGAATATGTCATTTTGATACCCAATCAAGGGAATTATGTCCTCTCACGCATAACTCACTCCCCTTCCAGTTCAAGATTCCTCCGCTTTGGGAACGACGAACACACGTGGTACTGACTTATTCTCGACTCGGCCAAAACTACAAACGCTACCAAAACTATCTGTTAAAAAATTGACCTTTATCATTCAAAATGGAAGTGCTCCCCCCCCTCTTTGTTTTACTGAGGTGAATATTTTATCAGTCATTGACGGGAGACTAAGTTGAGTACCATTTGTATTATCAACGAGTAAGTTAAACAGAACCAACAACGGTAGGAAATCCAATTTCCGACCGTTACACTGGTGTCAACCGGTGGGATAAAATATCTGGTATTACACTGGTGGCAATAGCGGTGGGATATTCATCGTTCCCCAGTTAGTGGCATTGGTGAGAAAGTGAAGGGAAGTGACTAGCAAAGAGAGTGAGAATGTTAAGGGTAGCATTGGTTGGTCATTCCCAAATTCCTCCGCAACTCTATGTTCAGAACATCCTGGTAGTAATGAGGTTCAAATAGTGTACTAGTTGGTATTACCCCTGGGGAGGGGGGGAAAGAATACTTCCCCAGTATCCCTGCTTGTCGTAAGAGGCGACTAAAGGGGGCCTTTTTGTCTCCAGTCTGTCTCCTTACTGTCCTCTTCTGCTCTTCTGTCCTACCTCTCGTCTTGATATTTCCATGTTTCCTAAGCTTGGTGCTAATTCTTCACTTTTCCTTCCTTCCTTCCAGCTTAGAATGTTAAGGGTTAGGTAATTATAGTTCTCTAGACAAATATTACCCACTCAGACACAAACATACACAACACCTCTTACACTGTCTTGGGCAATACTTCACCGACGTTGGGACGCCACGAGGTATCGTCATGGACAACGGCGAAGAGTTCACGAGTGGAGAGTTCAAGAAATTCTGCCGGAGGAACCAGGTGGACTTGTTCTACATCACCCCTTATCATCCCCAGGGAAATTCCACCACCAAAAGGATGCATAGGACTATGAAAAGTATCCTAGCATCCCTCTGCAACGGACACCCCTCGCGTTGGCCTCAGCTGCTCCAGTCGTGCCAAACCGTCATAAATCAAGCGGTGCACTCGAGCACGGGACAACAACCCTATTATGCCTTCTTCTCACGCCATCCCCCTCGCCTCATTGGTACCTTATTGCCTTCCGTGGACACAGAGGAGGACGACCTAGCAATAGCACACACGCTTATTGAGAACACCCACCAGAAGATGACCAAGAGATACCGGGAGGTGGCCAACAGGCGGAGGAGAGCGCAGAAGGTTGGAGTCAATAGCTTGGTGTGGCCAAAAAAAGAAACCATACAGCCGGGTACCTGTAGGAAACTGAATGCCAAATGGGACGGCCCGTATAAAGTGATCGAAGTGTTGGTAGATGGAAGTGTTTATATCATTGAAAATGTATTTAGTGGCAAGAGAATACAAAGGGCTGCTGAAAAGGTAAAACCACATTACGGTACAGAGGAATGGCTCTTAGAACCGTTGCGCAGGAGCTCGCCCCGGAGCCCGAAGATGAGCGATTACCACCGCGAGTGAGGAATGCCCCTCGGAGGCTTATACTGTAGAGGAGTGTTAAATAGAAAAGTAGAGATAAGTGCATGAGACGAATGTTGTGAAACATAACTTCCTGAGGTTATGTTCCGGGTGGACTCCTCCCAGAGGAGAGGGTGTAAAAAGAAAAAAAGAGAGAAAAATGTTCCGGTTGGAACCGGGAAGTGCCTTACTTCGAGGGGAGTAATTAATCCCCTCACCTTACAGTTAGCACGGTTTGTGAGGTAGTGGAGTCTTCAGGACAGAATGAGTGCTCACCTTCTTGCAGGCGGAATGCTGGAAACAAAAGAACAGAGTGAATGCGAATGCGAATGGAAGAGTGGAAGGAAGCACCCCCGTGGTGATCTCACTCTTGAGAGACCCTGTCAAGCTCAGGTGAGCGACAAGCTATCCTCCAAAACCTGAGGGTGACTGGGGCATAAATTCCCTCATAACATCAAGTGTAAGGAGTGATCATACCTCCTAATAAAGTAAGTAAGCGAACTTCCTAGGTATGCATCAGGTGTTTAATGTGGACCGACAGGTGCCACCGATTGTGGGGAAAGATGTTCCAATTCAAAGTGTTCATATCAGTTATAGGAGTTACAACATTCCATCCATGCACATGTCATAGATGATTGACTTGGGTAAAATTTGTCTTCCGAACGTGGGAGCCGTGTAGTGCCACAGATTTAGTATTCATGTATATGTTTAGAGGTACTGTAATTTCTAAGTTAGATAGGGTGTAATCTGAATACTAGTCTATAAGTTCCTGTCCTAAGTAGTAGTTCATGTGTTAATGTTCAATGTAGGGATAACTTTATTTTTATATGTACACATCTCTGTATCTATGCATAGGTAGTGTAACTGTAAGTGTTGAGCTATGGGAGTTCATCCATCTGGTAGATTAACGAATAACAGATGTGAGCAACGTCCCCCCCCCCGTGTTTGTGCGTCGTTGCCGGGCGCCAAATTTAAACCTTAAACAGAATAATAATGGGTATGCAATTCTTTCCGTATCATTGTTGTGAAATACTAATGAAGCTGCTAGAACCCAAATATATAAGATTAATAGTCAAAAAAAGCCAAAATAATGTAATTTGTGAGGATCAAATAGTCTTGCTTGCCTTAGCCGTCACTAGATGGCATAAGCTACCCCAAATTCAAGGTGGGATGGCCGTAAATTCAGTATTTAAATTTAGTAGGGATTGAATCCCAAATTTTCCCCAGTTCAATCAAAAGTCCTAACATCATGTGTACACTACTATATAAATAGTGAAGAGAATAAAACCCATCATATCGCAAAAACACAGTCTCATTTGGTCTAGCAGTGGCGTCCATACGTGCCCGACATGCCACATTCGCAACCGAGACGTGGTGGATAACAGACGTTGATTCAGGTGAGCTGTACACACTCCTCCTTTCTCCCCCCTTTCTTGTTTAATCCTTACTTGTCGTTAACAATATGAAGGAATGTTGTTAAAAGCTTAACGTAGACATTCGCTACCGAGAAGTGGTGGATAACAGACATTGATTCAGTTCACAGACACCGTGACGTCGGGGGTGTGCACGAGGCCATCATGTGATATTGCCCATAGACTTGTCGTACACACACACTTACACTACCCATGAATAGTTTATAAACCGAATGTAGTAGAAATGGTATTATGAATCAAATCAGGTGAACCTTATTTTTTAGTAAAGTATAGAATTTTGAAAGTTAATGTGGTCATGTAACGGAAAGGCGAATTCAACCTCATCAACCGTTTTCTTTCTCTTATATTAACATGTTAGGAAAACTGGGAGCGTTGAAGGGAACTTAATGGTTGTGAGAAAAAAATGTGATCTTTGAGTTGTTCCTCGAGGCTAAACAAGCCCGAGTGATTATGAATTATTGGTGATTATGCATTAATGATGATTATGAATTATTAATGATTATGAATTAATAGTGATTGTGAATTATTAGTGAATTGTATGATGATATTATACTGCCCAGACAAAATAGAAAACGAGTGATTATTTTTTTGGTTCGAGGCTATGGCAGCCCGAAAAGACAATACATGCCAATAAAATGTCCCAGGCTTGAGGCTATTGACGAGCCCAAGAATAACCGATAATAAAGAGTGTGGTATGATGACCTCAGAAATCACTGTTGAATATTCAAAGTGCTTCGCTTGGTAACAATATTGTATGATGTTCGCCCAAACCATGGCTTTAATTTACAATCCTTTTACATATGATTAAAGGTCATGTAATTCAAAAATGTCTGTTGATTAACCAGTATAGAATTATTAAAGTAGAGTAAAGAATATGTCATTTTGATACCCAATCAAGGAAATTATGTCCTCTCACGCATAACTCACTCCCCTTCCAGTTCAAGATTCCTCCGCTTTGGGAACGACGAACACACGTGGTACTGACTTATTCTCGACTCGGCCAAAACTACAAACGCTACCAAAACTATCTGTTAAAAAATTGACCTTTATCATTCAAAATGGAAGTGCTCCCCCCCCCTTTGTTTTACTGAGGTGAATATTTTATCAGTCATTGACGGGAGACTAAGTTGAGTACCATTTGTATTATCAACGAGTAAGTTAAACAGAACCAACAACGGTAGGAAATCCAATTTCCGACCGTTACACTGGTGTCAATCGGTGGGATAAAATATCTGGTATTACACTGGTGGCAATAGCGGTGGGATATTCATCGTTCCCCAGTTAGTGGCATTGGTGAGAAAGTGAAGGGAAGTGACTAGCAAAGAGAGTGAGAATGTTAAGGGTAGCATTGGTTGGTCATTCCCAAATTCCTCCGCAACTCTATGTTCAGAACATCCTGGTAGTAATGAGGTTCAAATAGTGTACTAGTTGGTATTACCCCTGGGGAGGGGGGGAAAGAATACTTCCCCAGTATCCCTGCTTGTCGTAAGAGGCGACTAAAGGGGGCCTTTTTGTCTCCAGTCTGTCTCCTTACTGTCCTCTTCTGCTCTTCTGTCCTACCTCTCGTCTTGATATTTCCATGTTTCCTAAGCTTGGTGCTAATTCTTCACTTTTCCTTCCTTCCTTCCAGCTTAGAATGTTAAGGGTTAGGTAATTATAGTTCTCTAGACAAATATTACCCACTCAGACACAAACATACACAACACCTCATACACTGTCTTGGGCAATACTTCACCGACGTTGGGACGCCACGAGGTATCGTCATGGACAACGGCGAAGAGTTCACGAGTGGAGAGTTCAAGAAATTCTGCCGGAGGAACCAGGTGGACTTGTTCTACATCACCCCTTATCATCCCCAGGGAAATTCCACCACCCAAAGGATGCATAGGACTATGAAAAGTATCCTAGCATCCCTCTGCAACGGACACCCCTCGCGTTGGCCTCAGCTGCTCCAGTCGTGCCAAACCGTCATAAATCAAGCGGTGCACTCGAGCACGGGACAACAACCCTATTATGCCTTCTTCTCACGCCATCCCCCTCGCCTCATTGGTACCTTATTGCCTTCCGTGGACACAGAGGAGGACGACCTAGCAATAGCACACACGCTTATTGAGAACACCCACCAGAAGATGACCAAGAGATACCGGGAGGTGGCCAACAGGCGGAGGAGAGCGCAGAAGGTTGGAGTCAATAGCTTGGTGTGGCCAAAAAAAGAAACCATACAGCCGGGTACCTGTAGGAAACTGAATGCCAAATGGGACGGCCCGTATAAAGTGATCGAAGTGTTGGTAGATGGAAGTGTTTATATCAATGAAAATGTATTTAGTGGCAAGAGAATACAAAGAGCTGCTGAAAAGATAAAACCACATTACGGTACAGAGGAATGGCTCTTAGAACCGTTGCGCAGGAGCTCGCCCCGGAGCCCGAAGATGAGCGATTACCTCCGCGAGTGAGGAATGCCCCTCGGAGGCTTATAGAGGAGTGTTAAATAGAAAAGTAGAGATAAGTGCATGAGACGAATGTTGTGAAACATAACTTCCTGAGGTTATGTTCCGGGTGGACTCATCCCAGAGGAGAGGGTGTAAAAAGTAAAAAAGAGAGAAAAATGTTCCGGTTGGAACCGGGAAGTGCCTTACTTCGAGGGGAGTAATTAATCCCCTCACCTTACAGTTAGCACGGTTTGTGAGGTAGTGGAGTCTTCAGGACAGAATGAGTGCTTACCTTCTTGCAGGCGGAATGCTGGAAACAAAAGAACAGAGTGAATGCGAATGTGAATGGAAGAGTGGAAGGAAGCACCCCCGTGGTGATCTCACTCTTGAGAGACCCTGTCAAGCTCAGGTGAGCGACAAGCTATCCTCCAAAACCTGAGGGTGACTGGGGCATAAATTCCCTCATAACATCAAGTGTAAGGAGTGATCATACCTCCTAATAAAGTAAGTAAGCGAACTTCCTAGGTATGCATCAGGTGTTTAATGTGGACCGACAGGTGCCACCGATTGTGGGGAAAGATGTTCCAATTCAAAGTGTTCATATCAGTTATAGGAGTTACAACATTCCATCCATGCACATGTCATAGATGATTGACTTGGGTAAAATTTGTCTTCCGAACGTGGGAGCCGTGTAGTGCCACAGATTTAGTATTCATGTATATGTTTAGAGGTACTGTAATTTCTAAGTTAGATAGGGTGTAATCTGAATACTAGTCTATAAGTTCCTGTCCTAAGTAGTAGTTCATGTGTTAATGTTCAATGTAGGGATAACTTTATTTTTATATGTACACATCTCTGTATCTATGCATAGGTAGTGTAACTGTAAGTGTTGAGCTATGGGAGTTCATCCATCTGGTAGATTAACGAATAACAGATGTGAGCAACGTCCCCCCCCCCCGTGTTTGTGCGTCGTTGCCGGGCGCCAAATTTAAACCTTAAACAGAATAATAATGGGTATGCAATTCTTTCCGTATCATTGTTGTGAAATACTAATGAAGCTGCTAGAACTCAAATATATAAGATTAATAGAAAAAAAAAGCTAAAATAATGTAATTTGTGAGGATCAAATAGTCTTGCTTGCCTTAGCCGTCACTAGATGGCATAAGCTACCCCAAATTCAAGGTGGGATGGCAGTAAATTCAGTATTTAAATTTAGTAGGGATTGAATCCCAAATTTTCCCCAGTTCAGTCAAAAGTCCTAACATCATGTGTACACTATATATAAATAGTGAAGAGAATAAAACCCATCATATCGCAAAAACACAGTCTCATTTGGTCTAGCAGTGGCGTCCATACGTGCCCGACATGCCACATTCGCAACCGAGACGTGGTGGATAACAGACGTTGATTCAGGTGAGCTGTACACACTCCTCCTTTCTCCCCCCTTTCTTGTTTAATCCTTACTTGTCGTTAACAATATGAAGGAATGTTGTTAAAAGCTTAACGTAGACATTCGCTACCGAGAAGTGGTGCATAACAGACGTTGATTCAGTTCACAGACACCGTGACGTCGGGGGTGTGCACGAGGCCATCATGTGATATTGCCCATAGACTTGTCGTACACACACACTTACACTACCCATGAATAGTTTATAAACCGAATGTAGTAGAAATGGTATTATGAATCAATCAGGTCAACCTTATTTTTTAGTAAAGTATAGAATTTTGAAAGTTAATGTGGTCATGTAACGGAAAGGCGAATTCAACCTCATCAACCGTTTTCTTTCTCTTATATTAACATGTTAGGAAAACTGGGAGCGTTGAAGGGAACTTAATGGTTGTGAGAAAAAAATGTGATCTTTGAGTTGTTCCTCGAGGCTAAACAAGCCCGAGTGATTATGAATTATTGGTGATTATGCATTAATGATGATTATGAATTATTAATGATTATGAATTAATAGTGATTGTGAATTATTAGTGAATTGTATGATGATATTATACTGCCCAGACAAAATAGAACACGAGTGATTATTTTTTTGGTTCGAGGCTATGGCAGCCCGAAAAGACAATACATGCCAATAAAATGTCCCAGGCTTGAGGCTATTGACGAGCCCAAGAATAACCGATAATAAAGAGTGTGGTATGATGACCTCAGAAATCACTGTTGAATATTCAAAGTGCTTCGCTTGGTAACAATATTGTATGATGTTCGCCCAAACCATGGCTTTAATTTACAATCCTTTTACATATGATTAAAGGTCATGTAATTCAAAAATGTCTGTTGATTAACCAGTATAGAATTATTAAAGTAGAGTAAAGAATATGGCATTTTGATACCCAATCAAGGGAATTATGTCCTCTCACGCATAACTCACTCCCCTTCCAGTTCAAGATTCCTCCGCTTTGGGAACGACGAACACACGTGGTACTGACTTATTCTCGACTCGGCCAAAACTACAAACGCTACCAAAACTATCTGTTAAAAAATTGACCTTTATCATTCAAAATGGAAGTGCTCCCCCCCCCCTTTGTTTTACTGAGGTGAATATTTTATCAGTCATTGACGGGAGACTAAGTTGAGTACCATTTGTATTATCAACGAGTAAGTTAAACAGAACCAACAACGGTAGGAAATCCAATTTCCGACCGTTACACTGGTGTCAATCGGTGGGATAAAATATCTGGTATTACACTGGTGGCAATAGCGGTGGGATATTCATCGTTCCCCAGTTAGTGGCATTGGTGAGAAAGTGAAGGGAAGTGACTAGCAAAGAGAGTGAGAATGTTAAGGGTAGCATTGGTTGGTCATTCCCAAATTCCTCCGCAACTCTATGTTCAGAACATCCTGGTAGTAATGAGGTTCAAATAGTGTACTAGTTGGTATTACCCCTGGGGAGGGGGGGAAAGAATACTTCCCCAGTATCCCTGCTTGTCGTAAGAGGCGACTAAAGGGGGCCTTTTTGTCTCCAGTCTGTCTCCTTACTGTCCTCTTCTGCTCTTCTGTCCTACCTCTCGTCTTGATATTTCCATGTTTCCTAAGCTTGGTGCTAATTCTTCACTTTTCCTTCCTTCCTTCCAGCTTAGAATGTTAAGGGTTAGGTAATTATAGTTCTCTAGACAAATATTACCCACTCAGACACAAACATACACAACACCTCATACACTGTCTTGGGCAATACTTCACCGACGTTGGGACGCCACGAGGTATCGTCATGGACAACGGCGAAGAGTTCACGAGTGGAGAGTTCAAGAAATTCTGCCGGAGGAACCAGGTGGACTTGTTCTACATCACCCCTTATCATCCCCAGGGAAATTCCACCACCAAAAGGATGCATAGGACTATGAAAAGTATCCTAGCATCCCTCTGCAACGGACACCCCTCGCGTTGGCCTCAGCTGCTCCAGTCGTGCCAAACCGTCATAAATCAAGCGGTGCACTCGAGCACGGGACAACAACCCTATTATGCCTTCTTCTCACGCCATCCCCCTCGCCTCATTGGTACCTTATTGCCTTCCGTGGACACAGAGGAGGACGACCTAGCAATAGCACACACGCTTATTGAGAACACCCACCAGAAGATGACCAAGAGATACCGGGAGGTGGCCAACAGGCGGAGGAGAGCGCAGAAGGTTGGAGTCAATAGCTTGGTGTGGCCAAAAAAAGAAACCATACAGCCGGGTACCTGTAGGAAACTGAATGCCAAATGGGACGGCCCGTATAAAGTGATCGAAGTGTTGGTAGATGGAAGTGTTTATATCAATGAAAATGTATTTAGTGGCAAGAGAATACAAAGAGCTGCTGAAAAGATAAAACCACATTACGGTACAGAGGAATGGCTCTTAGAACCGTTGCGCAGGAGCTCGCCCCGGAGCCCGAAGATGAGCGATTACCTCCGCGAGTGAGGAATGCCCCTCGGAGGCTTATAGAGGAGTGTTAAATAGAAAAGTAGAGATAAGTGCATGAGACGAATGTTGTGAAACATAACTTCCTGAGGTTATGTTCCGGGTGGACTCATCCCAGAGGAGAGGGTGTAAAAAGTAAAAAAGAGAGAAAAATGTTCCGGTTGGAACCGGGAAGTGCCTTACTTCGAGGGGAGTAATTAATCCCCTCACCTTACAGTTAGCACGGTTTGTGAGGTAGTGGAGTCTTCAGGACAGAATGAGTGCTCACCTTCTTGCAGGCGGAATGCTGGAAACAAAAGAACAGAGTGAATGCGAATGTGAATGGAAGAGTGGAAGGAAGCACCCCCGTGGTGATCTCACTCTTGAGAGACCCTGTCAAGCTCAGGTGAGCGACAAGCTATCCTCCAAAACCTGAGGGTGACTGGGGCATAAATTCCCTCATAACATCAAGTGTAAGGAGTGATCATACCTCCTAATAAAGTAAGTAAGCGAACTTCCTAGGTATGCATCAGGTGTTTAATGTGGACCGACAGGTGCCACCGATTGTGGGGAAAGATGTTCCAATTCAAAGTGTTCATATCAGTTATAGGAGTTACAACATTCCATCCATGCACATGTCATAGATGATTGACTTGGGTAAAATTTGTCTTCCGAACGTGGGAGCCGTGTAGTGCCACAGATTTAGTATTCATGTATATGTTTAGAGGTACTGTAATTTCTAAGTTAGATAGGGTGTAATCTGAATACTAGTCTATAAGTTCCTGTCCTAAGTAGTAGTTCATGTGTTAATGTTCAATGTAGGGATAACTTTATTTTTATATGTACACATCTCTGTATCTATGCATAGGTAGTGTAACTATAAGTGTTGAGCTATGGGAGTTCATCCATCTGGTAGATTAACGAATAACAGATGTGAGCAACGTCCCCCCCCCCCGTGTTTGTGCGTCGTTGCCGGGCGCCAAATTTAAACCTTAAACAGAATAATAATGGGTATGCAATTCTTTCCGTATCATTGTTGTGAAATACTAATGAAGCTGCTAGAACTCAAATATATAAGATTAATAGAAAAAAAAAGCTAAAATAATGTAATTTGTGAGGATCAAATAGTCTTGCTTGCCTTAGCCGTCACTAGATGGCATAAGCTACCCCAAATTCAAGGTGGGATGGCAGTAAATTCAGTATTTAAATTTAGTAGGGATTGAATCCCAAATTTTCCCCAGTTCAGTCAAAAGTCCTAACATCATGTGTACACTACTATATAAATAGTGAAGAGAATAAAACCCATCATATCGCAAAAACACAGTCTCATTTGGTCTAGCAGTGGCGTCCATACGTGCCCGACATGCCACATTCGCAACCGAGACGTGGTGGATAACAGACGTTGATTCAGGTGAGCTGTACACACTCCTCCTTTCTCCCCCCTTTCTTGTTTAATCCTTACTTGTCGTTAACAATATGAAGGAATGTTGTTAAAAGCTTAACGTAGACATTCGCTACCGAGAAGTGGTGGATAACAGACGTTGATTCAGTTCACAGACACCGTGACGTCGGGAGTGTGCACGAGGCCATCATGTGATATTGCCCATAGACTTGTCGTACACACACACTTACACTACCCATGAATAGTTTATAAACCGAATGTAGTAGAAATGGTATTATGAATCAATCAGGTGAACCTTATTTTTTAGTAAAGTATAGAATTTTGAAAGTTAATGTGGTCATGTAACGGAAAGGCGAATTCAACCTCATCAACCGTTTTCTTTCTCTTATATTAACATGTTAGGAAAACTGGGAGCGTTGAAGGGAACTTAATGGTTGTGAGAAAAAAATGTGATCTTTGAGTTGTTCCTGGAGGCTAAACAAGCCCGAGTGATTATGAATTATTGGTGATTATGCATTAATGATGATTATGAATTATTAATGATTATGAATTAATAGTGATTGTGAATTATTAGTGAATTGTATGATGATATTATACTGCCCAGACAAAATAGAACACGAGTGATTATTTTTTTGGTTCGAGGCTATGGCAGCCCGAAAAGACAATACATGCCAATAAAATGTCCCAGGCTTGAGGCTATTGACGAGCCCAAGAATAACCGATAATAAAGAGTGTGGTATGATGACCTCAGAAATCACTGTTGAATATTCAAAGTGCTTCGCTTGGTAACAATATTGTATGATGTTCGCCCAAACCATGGCTTTAATTTACAATCCTTTTACATATGATTAAAGGTCATGTAATTCAAAAATGTCTGTTGATTAACCAGTATAGAATTATTAAAGTAGAGTAAAGAATATGTCATTTTGATACCCAATCAAGGAAATTATGTCCTCTCACGCATAACTCACTCCCCTTCCAGTTCAAGATTCCTCCGCTTTGGGAACGACGAACACACGTGGTACTGACTTATTCTCGACTCGGCCAAAACTACAAACGCTACCAAAACTATCTGTTAAAAAATTGACCTTTATCATTCAAAATGGAAGTGCTCCCCCCCCCCCTTTGTTTTACTGAGGTGAATATTTTATCAGTCATTGACGGGAGACTAAGTTGAGTACCATTTGTATTATCAACGAGTAAGTTAAACAGAACCAACAACGGTAGGAAATCCAATTTCCGACCGTTACACTGGTGTCAATCGGTGGGATAAAATATCTGGTATTACACTGGTGGCAATAGCGGTGGGATATTCATCGTTCCCCAGTTAGTGGCATTGGTGAGAAAGTGAAGGGAAGTGACTAGCAAAGAGAGTGAGAATGTTAAGGGTAGCATTGGTTGGTCATTCCCAAATTCCTCCGCAACTCTATGTTCAGAACATCCTGGTAGTAATGAGGTTCAAATAGTGTACTAGTTGGTATTACCCCTGGGGAGGGGGGGAAAGAATACTTCCCCAGTATCCCTGCTTGTCGTAAGAGGCGACTAAAGGGGGCCTTTTTGTCTCCAGTCTGTCTCCTTACTGTCCTCTTCTGCTCTTCTGTCCTACCTCTCGTCTTGATATTTCCATGTTTCCTAAGCTTGGTGCTAATTCTTCACTTTTCCTTCCTTCCTTCCAGCTTAGAATGTTAAGGGTTAGGTAATTATAGTTCTCTAGACAAATATTACCCACTCAGAGACAAACATACACAACACCTCATACACTGTCTTGGGCAATACTTCACCGACGTTGGGACGCCACGAGGTATCGTCATGGACAACGGCGAAGAGTTCACGAGTGGAGAGTTCAAGAAATTCTGCCGGAGGAACCAGGTGGACTTGTTCTACATCACCCCTTATCATCCCCAGGGAAATTCCACCACCAAAAGGATGCATAGGACTATGAAAAGTATCCTAGCATCCCTCTGCAACGGACACCCCTCGCGTTGGCCTCAGCTGCTCCAGTCGTGCCAAACCGTCATAAATCAAGCGGTGCACTCGAGCACGGGACAACAACCCTATTATGCCTTCTTCTCACGCCATCCCCCTCGCCTCATTGGTACCTTATTGCCTTCCGTGGACACAGAGGAGGACGACCTAGCAATAGCACACACGCTTATTGAGAACACCCACCAGAAGATGACCAAGAGATACCGGGAGGTGGCCAACAGGCGGAGGAGAGCGCAGAAGGTTGGAGTCAATAGCTTGGTGTGGCCAAAAAAAGAAACCATACAGCCGGGTACCTGTAGGAAACTGAATGCCAAATGGGACGGCCCGTATAAAGTGATCGAAGTGTTGGTAGATGGAAGTGTTTATATCATTGAAAATGTATTTAGTGGCAAGAGAATACAAAGGGCTGCTGAAAAGGTAAAACCACATTACGGTACAGAGGAATGGTTCTTAGAACCGTTGCGCAGGAGCTCGCCCCGGAGCCCGAAGATGAGCGATTACCACCGTGAGTGAGGAATGCCCCTCGGAGGCTTATACTGTAGAGGAGTGTTAAATAGAAAAGTAGAGATAAGTGCATGAGACGAATGTTGTGAAACATAACTTCCTGAGGTTATGTTCCGGGTGGACTCATCCCAGAGGAGAGGGTGTAAAAAGAAAAAAAGAGAGAAAAATGTTCCGGTTGGAACCGGGAAGTGCCTTACTTCGAGGGGAGTAATTAATCCCCTCACCTTACAGTTAGCACGGTTTGTGAGGTAGTGGAGTCTTCAGGACAGAATGAATGCTCACCTTCTTGCAGGCGGAATGCTGGAAACAAAAGAACAGAGTGAATGCGAATGCGAATGGAAGAGTGGAAGGAAGCACCCCCGTGGTGATCTCACTCTTGAGAGACCCTGTCAAGCTCAGGTGAGCGACAAGCTATCCTCCAAAACCTGAGGGTGACTGGGGCATAAATTCCCTCATAACATCAAGTGTAAGGAGTGATCATACCTCCTAATAAAGTAAGTAAGCGAACTTCCTAGGTATGCATCAGGTGTTTAATGTGGACCGACAGGTGCCACCGATTGTGGGGAAAGATGTTCCAATTCAAAGTGTTCATATCAGTTATAGGAGTTACAACATTCCATCCATGCACATGTCATAGATGATTGACTTGGGTAAAATTTGTCTTCCGAACTTGGGAGCCGTGTAGTGCCACAGATTTATTTTCATGTATATGTTTAGAGTTACTGTAATTTCTAAGTTAGATAGGGTGTAATCTGAATACTAGTCTATAAGTTCCTGTCCTAAGTAGTAGTTCATGTGTTAATGTTCAATGTAGGGATAACTTTATTTTTATATGTACACATCTCTGTATCTATGCATAGGTAGTGTAACTGTAAGTGTTGAGCTATGGGAGTTCATCCATCTGGTAGATTAACGAATAACAGATGTGAGCAACGTCCCCCCCCCCGTGTTTGTGCGTCGTTGCCGGGCGCCAAATTTAAACCTTAAACAGAATAATAATGGGTATGCAATTCTTTCCGTATCATTGTTGTGAAATACTAATGAAGCTGCTAGAACCCAAATATATAAGATTAATAGTCAAAAAAAGCCAAAATAATGTAATTTGTGAGGATCAAATAGTCTTGCTTGCCTTAGCCGTCACTAGATGGCATAAGCTACCCCAAATTCAAGGTGGGATGGCAGTAAATTCAGTATTTAAATTTAGTAGGGATTGAATCCCAAATTTTCCCCAGTTCAATCAAAAGTCCTAACATCATGTGTACACTACTATATAAATAGTGAAGAGAATAAAACCCATCATATCGCAAAAACACAGTCTCATTTGGTCTAGCAGTGGCGTCCATACGTGCCCGACATGCCACATTCGCAACCGAGACGTGGTGGATAACAGACGTTGATTCAGGTGAGCTGTACACACTCCTCCTTTCTCCCCCCTTTCTTGTTTAATCCTTACTTGTCGTTAACAATATGAAGGAATGTTGTTAAAAGCTTAACGTAGACATTCGCTACCGAGAAGTGGTGGATAACAGACGTTGATTCAGTTCACAGACACCGTGACGTCGGGAGTGTGCACGAGGCCATCATGTGATATTGCCCATAGACTTGTCGTACACACACACTTACACTACCCATGAATAGTTTCTAAACCGAATGTAGTAGAAATGGTATTATGAATCAATCAGGTGAACCTTATTTTATATTAAAGTATAGAATTTTGAAAGTTAATGTGGTCATGTAACGGAAAGGCGAATTCAACCTCATCAACCGTTTTCTTTCTCTTATATTAACATGTTAGGAAAACTGGGAGCGTTGAAGGGAACTTAATGGTTGTGAGAAAAAAATGTGATCTTTGAGTTGTTCCTCGAGGCTAAACAAGCCCGAGTGATTATGAATTATTGGTGATTATGCATTAATGATGATTATGAATCATTAATGATTATGAATTAATAGTGATTGTGAATTATTAGTGAATTGTATGATGATATTATACTGCCCAGACAAAATAGAACACGAGTGATTATTTTTTTGGTTCGAGGCTATGGCAGCCCGAAAAGACAATACATGCCAATAAAATGTCCCAAGCTTGAGGCTATTGACGAGCCCAAGAATAACCGATAATAAAGAGTGTGGTATGATGACCTCAGAAATCACTGTTGAATATTCAAAGTGCTTCGCTTGGTAACAATATTGTATGATGTTCGCCCAAACCATGGCATTAATATACAATCCTTTTACATATGATTAAAGGTCATGTAATTCAAAAATGTCTGTTGATTAACCAGTATAGAATTATTAAAGTAGAGTAAAGAATATGTCATTTTGATACCCAATCAAGGGAATTATGTCCTCTCACGCATAACTCACTCCCCTTCCAGTTCAAGATTCCTCCGCTTTGGGAACGACGAACACACGTGGTACTGACTTATTCTTGACTCGGCCAAAACTACAAACGCTACCAAAACTATCTGTTAAAAAATTGACCTTTATCATTCAAAATGGAAGTGCTCCCCCCCCCCTTTGTTTTACTGAGGTGAATATTTTATCAGTCATTGACGGGAGACTAAGTTGAGTACCATTTGTATTATCAACGAGTAAGTTAAACAGAACCAACAACGGTAGGAAATCCAATTTCCAACCGTTACACTGGTGTCAACCGGTGGGATAAAATATCTGGTATTACACTGGTGGCAATAGCGGTGGGATATTCATCGTTCCCCAGTTAGTGGCATTGGTGAGAAAGTGAAGGGAAGTGACTAGCAAAGAGAGTGAGAATGTTAAGGGTAGCATTGGTTGGTCATTCCCAAATTCCTCCGCAACTCTATGTTCAGAACATCCTGGTAGTAATGAGGTTCAAATAGTGTACTAGTTGGTATTACCCCTGGGGAGGGGGGAAAAGAATACTTCCCCAGTATCCCTGCTTGTCGTAAGAGGCGACTAAAGGGGGCCTTTTTGTCTCCAGTCTGTCTCCTTACTGTCCTCTTCTGCTCTTCTGTCCTACCTCTCGTCTTGATATTTCCATGTTTCCTAAGCTTGGTGCTAATTCTTCACTTTTCCTTCCTTCCTTCCAGCTTAGAATGTTAAGGGTTAGGTAATTATAGTTCTCTAGACAAATATTACCCACTCAGACACAAACATACACAACACCTCATACACTGTCTTGGGCAATACTTCACCGACGTTGGGACGCCACGAGGTATCGTCATGGACAACGGCGAAGAGTTCACGAGTGGAGAGTTCAAGAAATTCTGCCGGAGGAACCAGGTGGACTTGTTCTACATCACCCCTTATCATCCCCAGGGAAATTCCACCACCAAAAGGATGCATAGGACTATGAAAAGTATCCTAGCATCCCTCTGCAACGGACACCCCTCGCGTTGGCCTCAGCTGCTCCAGTCGTGCCAAACCGTCATAAATCAAGCGGTGCACTCGAGCACGGGACAACAACCCTATTATGCCTTCTTCTCACGCCATCCCCCTCGCCTCATTGGTACCTTATTGCCTTCCGTGGACACAGAGGAGGACGACCTAGCAATAGCACACACGCTTATTGAGAACACCCACCAGAAGATGACCAAGAGATACCGGGAGGTGGCCAACAGGCGGAGGAGAGCGCAGAAGGTTGGAGTCAATAGCTTGGTGTGGCCAAAAAAAGAAACCATACAGCCGGGTACCTGTAGGAAACTGAATGCCAAATGGGACGGCCCGTATAAAGTGATCGAAGTGTTGGTAGATGGAAGTGTTTATATCATTGAAAATGTATTTAGTGGCAAGAGAATACAAAGGGCTGCTGAAAAGGTAAAACCACATTACGGTACAGAGGAATGGCTCTTAGAACCGTTGCGCAGGAGCTCGCCCCGGAGCCCGAAGATGAGCGATTACCACCGCGAGTGAGGAATGCCCCTCGGAGGCTTATACTGTAGAGGAGTGTTAAATAGAAAAGTAGAGATAAGTGCATGAGACGAATGTTGTGAAACATAACTTCCTGAGGTTATGTTCCGGGTGGACTCATCCCAGAGGAGAGGGTGTAAAAAGAAAAAAAGAGAGAAAAATGTTCCGGTTGGAACCGGGAAGTGCCTTACTTCGAGGGGAGTAATTAATCCCCTCACCTTACAGTTAGCACGGTTTGTGAGGTAGTGGAGTCTTCAGGACAGAATGAATGCTCACCTTCTTGCAGGCGGAATGCTGGAAACAAAAGAACAGAGTGAATGCGAATGCGAATGGAAGAGTGGAAGGAAGCACCCCCGTGGTGATCTCACTCTTGAGAGACCCTGTCAAGCTCAGGTGAGCGACAAGCTATCCTCCAAAACCTGAGGGTGACTGGGGCATAAATTCCCTCATAACATCAAGTGTAAGGAGTGATCATACCTCCTAATAAAGTAAGTAAGCGAACTTCCTAGGTATGCATCAGGTGTTTAATGTGGACCGACAGGTGCCACCGATTGTGGGGAAAGATGTTCCAATTCAAAGTGTTCATATCAGTTATAGGAGTTACAACATTCCATCCATGCACATGTCATAGATGATTGACTTGGGTAAAATTTGTCTTCCGAACTTGGGAGCCGTGTAGTGCCACAGATTTAGTATTCATGTATATGTTTAGAGGTACTGTAATTTCTAAGTTAGATAGGGTGTAATCTGAATACTAGTCTATAAGTTCCTGTCCTAAGTAGTAGTTCATGTGTTAATGTTCAATGTAGGGATAACTTTATTTTTATATGTACACATCTCTGTATCTATGCATAGGTAGTGTAACTGTAAGTGTTGAGCTATGGGAGTTCATCCATCTGGTAGATTAACGAATAACAGATGTGAGCAACGTCCCCCCCCCCGTGTTTGTGCGTCGTTGCCGGGCGCCAAATTTAAACCTTAAACAGAATAATAATGGGTATGCAATTCTTTCCGTATCATTGTTGTGAAATACTAATGAAGCTGCTAGAACCCAAATATATAAGATTAATAGTCAAAAAAAGCCAAAATAATGTAATTTGTGAGGATCAAATAGTCTTGCTTGCCTTAGCCGTCACTAGATGGCATAAGCTACCCCAAATCCAAGGTGGGATGGCCGTAAATTCAGTATTTAAATTTAGTAGGGATTGAATCCCAAATTTTCCCCAGTTCAATCAAAAGTCCTAACATCATGTGTACACTACTATATAAATAGTGAAGAGATTAAAACCCATCATATCGCAAAAACACAGTCTCATTTGGTCTAGCAGTGGCGTCCATACGTGCCCGACATGCCACATTCGCAACCGAGACGTGGTGGATAACAGACGTTGATTCAGGTGAGCTGTACACACTCCTCCTTTCTCCCCCCTTTCTTGTTTAATCCTTACTTGTCGTTAACAATATGAAGGAATGTTGTTAAAAGCTTAACGTAGACATTCGCTACCGAGAAGTGGTGGATAACAGACGTTGATTCAGTTCACAGACACCGTGACGTCGGGAGTGTGCACGAGGCCATCATGTGATATTGCCCATAGACTTGTCGTACACACACACTTACACTACCCATGAATAGTTTATAAACCGAATGTAGTAGAAATGGTATTATGAATCAATCAGGTGAACCTTATTTTTTAGTAAAGTATAGAATTTTGAAAGTTAATGTGGTCATGTAACGGAAAGGCGAATTCAACCTCATCAACCGTTTTCTTTCTCTTATATTAACATGTTAGGAAAACTGGGAGCGTTGAAGGGAACTTAATGGTTGTGAGAAAAAAATGTGATCTTTGAGTTGTTCCTCGAGGCTAAACAAGCCCGAGTGATTATGAATTATTGGTGATTATGCATTAATGATGATTATGAATCATTAATGATTATGAATTAATAGTGATTGTGAATTATTAGTGAATTGTATGATGATATTATACTGCCCAGACAAAATAGAACACGAGTGATTATTTTTTTGGTTCGAGGCTATGGCAGCCCGAAAAGACAATACATGCCAATAAAATGTCCCAAGCTTGAGGCTATTGACGAGCCCAAGAATAACCGATAATAAAGAGTGTGGTATGATGACCTCAGAAATCACTGTTGAATATTCAAAGTGCTTCGCTTGGTAACAATATTGTATGATATTCGCCCAAACCATGGCATTAATTTACAATCCTTTTACATATGATTAAAGGTCATGTAATTCAAAAATGTCTGTTGATTAACCAGTATAGAATTATTAAAGTAGAGTAAAGAATATGTCATTTTGATACCCAATCAAGGGAATTATGTCCTCTCACGCATAACTCACTCCCCTTCCAGTTCAAGATTCCTCCGCTTTGGGAACGACGAACACACGTGGTACTGACTTATTCTTGACTCGGCCAAAACTACAAACGCTACCAAAACTATCTGTTAAAAAATTGACCTTTATCATTCAAAATGGAAGTGCTCCCCCCCCCTTTGTTTTACTGAGGTGAATATTTTATCAGTCATTGACGGGAGACTAAGTTGAGTACCATTTGTATTATCAACGAGTAAGTTAAACAGAACCAACAACGGTAGGAAATCCAATTTCCAACCGTTACACTGGTGTCAACCGGTGGGATAAAATATCTGGTATTACACTGGTGGCAATAGCGGTGGGATATTCATCGTTCCCCAGTTAGTGGCATTGGTGAGAAAGTGAAGGGAAGTGACTAGCAAAGAGAGTGAGAATGTTAAGGGTAGCATTGGTTGGTCATTCCCAAATTCCTCCGCAACTCTATGTTCAGAACATCCTGGTAGTAATGAGGTTCAAATAGTGTACTAGTTGGTATTACCCCTGGGGAGGGGGGGAAAGAATACTTCCCCAGTATCCCTGCTTGTCGTAAGAGGCGACTAAAGGGGGCCTTTTTGTCTCCAGTCTGTCTCCTTACTGTCCTCTTCTGCTCTTCTGTCCTACCTCTCGTCTTGATATTTCCATGTTTCCTAAGCTTGGTGCTAATTCTTCACTTTTCCTTCCTTCCTTCCAGCTTAGAATGTTAAGGGTTAGGTAATTATAGTTCTCTAGACAAATATTACCCACTCAGACACAAACATACACAACACCTCATACACTGTCTTGGGCAATACTTCACCGACGTTGGGACGCCACGAGGTATCGTCATGGACAACGGCGAAGAGTTCACGAGTGGAGAGTTCAAGAAATTCTGCCGGAGGAACCAGGTGGACTTGTTCTACATCACCCCTTATCATCCCCAGGGAAATTCCACCACCAAAAGGATGCATAGGACTATGAAAAGTATCCTAGCATCCCTCTGCAACGGACACCCCTCGCGTTGGCCTCAGCTGCTCTAGTCGTGCCAAACCGTCATAAATCAAGCGGTGCACTCGAGCACGGGACAACAACCCTATTATGCCTTCTTCTCACGCCATCCCCCTCGCCTCATTGGTACCTTATTGCCTTCCGTGGACACAGAGGAGGACGACCTAGCAATAGCACACACGCTTATTGAGAACACCCACCAGAAGATGACCAAGAGATACCGGGAGGTGGCCAACAGGCGGAGGAGAGCGCAGAAGGTTGGAGTCAATAGCTTGGTGTGGCCAAAAAAAGAAACCATACAGCCGGGTACCTGTAGGAAACTGAATGCCAAATGGGACGGCCCGTATAAAGTGATCGAAGTGTTGGTAGATGGAAGTGTTTATATCATTGAAAATGTATTTAGTGGCAAGAGAATACAAAGGGCTGCTGAAAAGGTAAAACCACATTACGGTACAGAGGAATGGCTCTTAGAACCGTTGCGCAGGAGCTCGCCCCGGAGCCCGAAGATGAGCGATTACCACCGCGAGTGAGGAATGCCCCTCGGAGGCTTATACTGTAGAGGAGTGTTAAATAGAAAAGTAGAGATAAGTGCATGAGACGAATGTTGTGAAACATAACTTCCTGAGGTTATGTTCCGGGTGGACTCATCCCAGAGGAGAGGGTGTAAAAAGAAAAAAAGAGAGAAAAATGTTCCGGTTGGAACCGGGAAGTGCCTTACTTCGAGGGGAGTAATTAATCCCCTCACCTTACAGTTAGCACGGTTTGTGAGGTAGTGGAGTCTTCAGGACAGAATGAATGCTCACCTTCTTGCAGGCGGAATGCTGGAAACAAAAGAACAGAGTGAATGCGAATGCGAATGGAAGAGTGGAAGGAAGCACCCCCGTGGTGATCTCACTCTTGAGAGACCCTGTCAAGCTCAGGTGAGCGACAAGCTATCCTCCAAAACCTGAGGGTGACTGGGGCATAAATTCCCTCATAACATCAAGTGTAAGGAGTGATCATACCTCCTAATAAAGTAAGTAAGCGAATTTCCTAGGTATGCATCAGGTGTTTAATGTGGACCGACAGGTGCCACCGATTGTGGGGAAAGATGTTCCAATTCAAAGTGTTCATATCAGTTATAGGAGTTACAACATTCCATCCATGCACATGTCATAGATGATTGACTTGGGTAAAATTTGTCTTCCGAACTTGGGAGCCGTGTAGTGCCACAGATTTAGTATTCATGTATATGTTTAGAGGTACTGTAATTTCTAAGTTAGATAGGGTGTAATCTGAATACTAGTCTATAAGTTCCTGTCTTAAGTAGTAGTTCATGTGTTAATGTTCAATGTAGGGATAACTTTATTTTTATATGTACACATCTCTGTATCTATGCATAGGTTGTGTAACTGTAAGTGTTGAGCTATGGGAGTTCATCCATCTGGTAGATTAACGAATAACAGATGTGAGCAACGTCCCCCCCCCCCCCCGTGTTTGTGCGTCGTTGCCGGGCGCCAAATTTAAACCTTAAACAGAATAATAATGGGTATGCAATTCTTTCCGTATCATTGTTGTGAAATACTAATGAAGCTGCTAGAACCCAAACATATAAGAATAATAGTCAAAAAAAGCCAAAATAATGTAATTTGTGAGGATCAAATAGTCTTGCTTGCCTTAGCCGTCACTAGATGGCATAAGCTACCCCAAATTCAAGGTGGGATGGCAGTAAATTCAGTATTTAAATTTAGTAGGGACTGAATCCCAAATTTTCCCCAGTTCAATCAAAAGTCCTAACATCATGTGTACACTACTATATAAATAGTGAAGAGAATAAAACCCATCACATCGCAAAAACACAGTCTCATTTGGTCTAGCAGTGGCGTCCATACGTGCCCGACATGCCACATTCCCAACCGAGACGTCGTGGATAACAGACGTTGATTCAGGTGAGCTGTACACACTCCTCCTTTCTCCCCCCTTTCTTGTTTAATCCTTACTTGTCGTTAACAATATGAAGGAATGTTGTTAAAAGCTTAACGTAGACATTCGCTACCGAGAAGTGGTGGATAACAGACGTTGATTCAGTTCACAGACACCGTGACGTCGGGGGTGTGCACGAGGCCATCATGTGATATTGCCCATAGACTTGTCGTACACACACACTTACACTACCCATGAATAGTTTATAAACCGAATGTAGTAGAAATGGTATTATGAATCAATCAGGTGAACCTTATTTTTTAGTAAAGTATAGAATTTTGAAAGTTTATGTGGTCATGTAACGGAAAGGCGAATTCAACCTCATCAACCGTTTTCTTTCTCTTATATTAACATGTTAGGAAAACTGGGAGCGTTGAAGGGAACTTAATGGTTGTGAGAAAAAAATGTGATCTTTGAGTTGTTCCTCAAGGCTAAACAAGCCCGAGTGATTATGAATTATTGGTGATTATGCATTAATGATGATTATGAATTATTAATGATTATGAATTAATAGTGATTGTGAATTATTAGTGAATTGTATGATGATATTATACTGCCCAGACAAAATAGAACACGAGTGATTATTTTTTTGGTTCGAGGCTATGGCAGCCCGAAAAGACAATTCATGCCAATAAAATGTCCCAGGCTTGAGGCTATTGACGAGCCCAAGAATAACCGATAATAAAGAGTGTGGTATGATGACCTCAGAAATCACTGTTGAATATTCAAAGTGCTTCGCTTGGTAACAATATTGTATGATGTTCGCCCAAACCATGGCTTTAATTTACAATCCTTTTACATATGATTAAAGGTCATGTAATTCAAAAATGTCTGTTGATTAACCAGTATAGAATTATTAAAGTAGAGTAAAGAATATGTCATTTTGATACCCAATCAAGGGAATTATGTCCTCTCACGCATAACTCACTCCCCTTCCAGTTCAAGATTCCTCCGCTTTGGGAACGACGAACACACGTGGTACTGACTTATTCTCGACTCGGCCAAAACTACAAACGCTACCAAAACTATCTGTTAAAAAATTGACCTTTATCATTCAAAATGGAAGTGCTCCCCCCCCCCTTTGTTTTACTGAGGTGAATATTTTATCAGTCATTGACGGGAGACTAAGTTGAGTACCATTTGTATTATCAACGAGTAAGTTAAACAGAACCAACAACGGTAGGAAATCCAATTTCCGACCGTTACACTGGTGTCAACCGGTGGGATAAAATATCTGGTATTACACTGGTGGCAATAGCGGTGGGATATTCATCGTTCCCCAGTTAGTGGCATTGGTGAGAAAGTGAAGGGAAGTGACTAGCAAAGAGAGTGAGAATGTTAAGGGTAGCATTGGTTGGTCATTCCCAAATTCCTCCGCAACTCTATGTTCAGAACATCCTGGTAGTAATGAGGTTCAAATAGTGTACTAGTTGGTATTACCCCTGGGGAGGGGGGGAAAGAATACTTCCCCAGTATCCCTGCTTGTCGTAAGAGGCGACTAAAGGGGGCCTTTTTGTCTCCAGTCTGTCTCCTTACTGTCCTCTTCTGCTCTTCTGTCCTACCTCTCGTCTTGATATTTCCATGTTTCCTAAGCTTGGTGCTAATTCTTCACTTTTCCTTCCTTCCTTCCAGCTTAGAATGTTAAGGGTTAGGTAATTATAGTTCTCTAGACAAATATTACCCACTCAGACACAAACATACACAACACCTCTTATACTGTCTTGGGCAATACTTCACCGACGTTGGGACGCCACGAGGTATCGTCATGGACAACGGCGAAGAGTTCACGAGTGGAGAGTTCAAGAAATTCTGCCGGAGGAACCAGGTGGACTTGTTCTACATCACCCCTTATCATCCCCAGGGAAATTCCACCACCAAAAGGATGCATAGGACTATGAAAAGTATCCTAGCATCCCTCTGCAACGGACACCCCTCCCGTTGGCCTCAGCTGCTCCAGTCGTGCCAAACCGTCATAAATCAAGCGGTGCACTCGAGCACGGGACAACAACCCTATTATGAGTTCTTCTCACGCCATCCCCCTCGCCTCATTGGTACCCTATTGCCTTCCGTGGACACAGAGGAGGACGACCTAGGAATAGCACACACGCTTATTGAGAACACCCACCAGAAGATGACCAAGAGATACCGGGAGGTGGCCAACCGGCGGAGGAGAGCGCAGAAGGTTGGAGTCAATAGCTTGGTGTGGCCAAAAAAAGAAACCATACAGCCGGGTACCTGTAGGAAACTGAATGCCAAATGGGACGGCCCGTATAAAGTGATCGAAGTGTTGGTAGATGGAAGTGTTTATATCATTGAAAATGTATTTAGTGGCAAGAGAATACAAAGGGCTGCTGAAAAGGTAAAACCACATTACGGTACAGAGGAATGGCTCTTAGAACCGTTGCGCAGGAGCTCGCCCCGGAGCCCGAAGATGAGCGATTACCACCGCGAGTGAGGAATGCCCCTCGGAGGCTTATAGAGGAGTGTTAAATAGAAAAGTAGAGATAAGTGCATGAGACGAATGTTGTGAAACATAACTTCCTGAGTTTATGTTCCGGGTGGACTCATCCCAGAGGAGAGGGTGTAAAAAGAAGAAAAGAGAGAAAAATGTTCCGGTTGGAACCGGAAAGTGCCTTACTTCGAGGGGAGTAATTAATCCCCTCACCTGACAGTTAGCACGGTTTGTGAGGTAGTGGAGTCTTCAGGACAGAATGAATGCTCACCTTCTTGCAGGCGGAATGCTGGAAACAAAAGAACAGAGTGAATGCGAATGCGAATGGAAGAGTGGAAGGAAGCACCCCCGTGGTGATCTCACTCTTGAGAGACCCTGTCAAGCTCAGGTGAGCGACATGCTATCCTCCAAAACCTAAGGGTGACTGGGGCATAAATTCCCTCATAACATCAAGTGTAAGGAGTGATCATACCTCCTAATAAAGTAAGTAAGCGAACTTCCTAGGTATGCATCAGGTGTTTAATGTGGACCGACAGGTGCCACCGATTGTGGGGAAAGATGTTCCAATTCAAAGTGTTCATATCAGTTATAGGAGTTACAACATTCCATCCATGCACATGTCATAGATGATTGACTTGGGTAAAATTTGTCTTCCGAATGTGGGAGCCGTGTAGTGCCACAGATTTAGTATTCATGTATATGTTTAGAGGTACTGTAATTTCTAAGTTAGATAGGGTGTAATCTGAATACTAGTCTATAAGTTCCTATCCTAAGTAGTAGTTCATGTGTTAATGTTCAATGTAGGGATAACTTTATTTTTATATGTACACATCTCTGTATCTATGCATAGGTTGTGTAACTGTAAGTGTTGAGCTATGGGAGTTCATCCATCTGGTAGATTAACGAATAACAGATGTGAGCAACGTCCCCCCCCCCCGTGTTTGTGCGTCGTTGCCGGGCGCCAAATTTAAACCTTAAACAGAATAATAATGGGTATGCAATTCTTTCCGTATCATTGTTGTGAAATACTAATGAAGCTGCTAGAACCCAAATATATAAGATTAATAGTCAAAAAAAGCCAAAATAATGTAATTTGTGAGGATCAAATAGTCTTGCTTGCCTTAGCCGTCACTAGATGGCATAAGCTACCCCAAATTCAAGGTGGGATGGCAGTAAATTCAGTATTTAAATTTAGTAGGGATTGAATCCCAAATTTTCCCCAGTTCAATCAAAAGTCCTAACATCATGTGTACACTACTATATAAATAGTGAAGAGAATAAAACCCATCATATCGCAAAAACACAGTCTCATTTGGTCTAGCAGTGGCGTCCATACGTGCCCGATATGCCACATTCGCAACCGAGACGTGGTGGATAACAGACGTTGATTCAGGTGAGCTGTACACACTCCTCCTTTCTCCCCCCTTTCTTGTTTAATCCTTACTTGTCGTTAACAATATGAAGGAATGTTGTTAAAAGCTTAACGTAGACATTCGCTACCGAGAAGTGGTGGATAACAGACGTTGATTCAGTTCACAGACACCGTGACGTCGGGGGTGTGCACGAGGCCATCATGTGATATTGCCCATAGACTTGTCGTACACACACACTTACACTACCCATGAATAGTTTCTAAACCGAATGTAGTAGAAATGGTATTATGAATCAATCAGGTGAACCTTATTTTTTAGTAAAGTATAGAATTTTGAAAGTTTATGTGGTCATGTAACGGAAAGGCGAATTCAACCTCATCAACCGTTTTCTTTCTCTTATATTAACATGTTAGGAAAACTGGGAGCGTTGAAAGGAACTTAATGGTTGTGAGAAAAAAATGTGATCTTTGAGTTGTTCCTGGAGGCTAAACAAGCCCGAGTGATTATGAATTATTGGTGATTATGCATTAATGATGATTATGAATTATTAATGATTATGAATTAATAGTGATTGTGAATTATTAGTGAATTGTATGATGATATTATACTGCCCAGACAAAATAGAACACGAGTGATTATTTTTTTGGTTCGAGGCTATGGCAGCCCGAAAAGACAATTCATGCCAATAAAATGTCCCAGTCTTGAGGCTATTGACGAGCCCAAGAATAACCGATAATAAAGAGTGTGGTATGATGACCTCAGAAATCACTGTTGACTATTCAAAGTGCTTCGCTTGGTAATAATATTGTATGATGTTCGCCCAAACCATGGCTTTAATTTACAATCCTTTTACATATGATTAAAGGTCATGTAATTCAAAAATGTCTGTTGATTAACCAGTATAGAATTATTAAAGTAGAGTAAAGAACATGTCATTTTGATACCCAATCAAGGGAATTATGTCCTCTCACGCATAACTCACTCCCCTTCCAGTTGAAGATTCCTCCGCTTTGGGAACGACGAACACACGTGGTACTGACTTATTCTCGACTCGGCCAAAACTACAAACGCTACCAAAACTATCTGTTAAAAAATTGACCTTTATCATTCAAAATGGAAGTGCTCCCCCCCCCTTTGTTTTACTGAGGTGAATATTTTATCAGTCATTGACGGGAGACTAAGTTGAGTACCATTTGTATTATCAACGAGTAAGTTAAACAGAACCAACAACGGTAGGAAATCCAATTTCCGACCGTTACACTGGTGTCAACCGGTGGGATAAAATATCTGGTATTACACTGGTGGCAATAGCGGTGGGATATTCATCGTTCCCCAGTTAGTGGCATTGGTGAGAAAGTGAAGGGAAGTGACTAGCAAAGAGAGTGAGAATGTTAAGGGTAGCATTGGTTGGTCATTCCCAAATTCCTCCGCAACTCTATGTTCAGAACATCCTGGTAGTAATGAGGTTCAAATAGTGTACTAGTTGGTACTACCCCTGGGGAGGGGGGGAAAGAATACTTCCCCAGTATCCCTGCTTGTCGTAAGAGGCGACTAAAGGGGGCCTTTTTGTCTCCAGTCTGTCTCCTTACTGTACTCTTCTGCTCTTCTGTCCTACCTCTCGTCTTGATATTTCCATGTTTCCTAAGCTTGGTGCTAATTCTTCACTTTTCCTTCCTTCCTTCCAGCTTAGAATGTTAAGGGTTAGGTAATTATCGTTCTCTAGACAAATATTACCCACTCAGAGACAAACATACACAACACCTCATACACTGTCTTGGGCAATACTTCACCGACGTTGGGACGCCACGAGGTATCGTCATGGACAACGGCGAAGAGTTCACGAGTGGAGAGTTCAAGAAATTCTGCCGGAGGAACCAGGTGGACTTGTTCTACATCACCCCTTATCATCCCCAGGGAAATTCCACCACCAAAAGGATGCATAGGACTATGAAAAGTATCCTAGCATCCCTCTGCAACGGACACCCCTCGCGTTGGCCTCAGCTGCTCCAGTCGTGCCAAACCGTCATAAATCAAGCGGTGCACTCGAGCACGGGACAACAACCCTATTATGCCTTCTTCTCACGCCATCCCCCTCGCCTCATTGGTACCTTATTGCCTTCCGTGGACACAGAGGAGGACGACCTAGCAATAGCACACACGCTTATTGAGAACACCCACCAGAAGATGACCAAGAGATACCGGGAGGTGGCCAACAGGCGGAGGAGAGCGCAGAAGGTTGGAGTCAATAGCTTGGTGTGGCCAAAAAAAGAAACCATACAGCCGGGTACCTGTAGGAAACTGAATGCCAAATGGGACGGCCCGTATAAAGTGATCGAAGTGTTGGTAGATGGAAGTGTTTATATCATTGAAAATGTATTTAGTGGCAAGAGAATACAAAGGGCTGCTGAAAAGGTAAAACCACATTACGGTACAGAGGAATGGCTCTTAGAACTGTTGCGCAGGAGCTCGCCCCGGAGCCCGAAGATGAGCGATTACCACCGCGAGTGAGGAATGCCCCTCGGAGGCTTATAGAGGAGTGTTAAATAGAAAAGTAGAGATAAGTGCATGAGACGAATGTTGTGAAACATAACTTCCTGAGGTTATGTTCCGGGTGGACTCATCCCAGAGGAGAGGGTGTAAAAAGAAAAAAAGAGAGAAAAATGTTCCGGTTGGAACCGGGAAGTGCCTTACTTCGAGGAGAGTAATTAATCCCCTCACCTTACAGTTAGCACGGTTTGTGAGGTAGTGGAGTCTTCAGGACAGAATGAGTGCTCACCTTCTTGCAGGCGGAATGCTGGAAACAAAAGAACAGAGTGAATGCGAATGCGAATGGAAAAGTGGAAGGAAGCACCCCCGTGGTGATCTCACTCTTGAGAGACCCTGTCAAGCTCAGGTGAGCGACAAGCTATCCTCCAAAACCTGAGGGTGACTGGGGCATAAATTCCCTCATAACATCAAGTGTAAGGAGTGATCATATCTCCTAATAAAGTAAGTAAGCGAATTTCCTAGGTATGCATCAGGTGTTTAATGTGGACCGACAGGTGCCACCGATTGTGGGGAAAGATGTTCCAATTCAAAGTGTTCATATCAGTTATAGGAGTTACAACATTCCATCCATGCACATGTCATAGATGATTGACTTGGGTAAAATTTGTCTTCCGAACGTGGGAGCCGTGTAGTGCCACAGATTTAGTATTCATGTATATGTTTAGAGGTACTGTAATTTCTAAGTTAGATAGGGTGTAATCTGAATACTAGTCTATAAGTTCCTGTCCTAAGTAGTAGTTCATGTGTTAATGTTCAATGTAGGGATAACTTTATTTTTATATGTACACATCTCTGTATCTATGCATAGGTTGTGTAACTGTAAGTGTTGAGCTATGGGAGTTCATCCATCTGGTAGATTAACGAATAACAGATGTGAGCAACGTGCCCCGCCCCCGTGTTTGTGCGTCGTTGCCGGGCGCCAAATTTAAACCTTAAACAGAATAATAATGGGTATGCAATTCTTTCCGTATCATTGTTGTGAAATACTAATGAAGCTGCTAGAACCCAAACATATAAGATTAATAGTCAAAAAAAGCCAAAATAATGTAATTTGTGAGGATCAAATAGTCTTGCTTGCCTTAGCCGTCACTAGATGGCATAAGCTACCCCAAATTCAAGGTGGGATGGCAGTAAATTCAGTATTTAAATTTAGTAGGGACTGAATCCCAAATTTTCCCCAGTTCAATCAAAAGTCCTAACATCATGTGTACACTACTATATAAATAGTGAAGAGAATAAAACCCATCATATCGCAAAAACACAGTCTCATTTGGTCTAGCAGTGGCGTCCATACGTGCCCGACATGCCACATTCGCAACCGAGACGTGGTGGATAACAGACGTTGATTCAGGTGAGCTGTACACACTCCTCCTTTCTCCCCCCTTTCTTGTTTAATCCTTACTTGTCGTTAACAATATGAAGGAATGTTGTTAAAAGCTTAACGTAGACATTCGCTACCGAGAAGTGGTGGATAACAGACGTTGATTCAGTTCACAGACACCGTGACGTCGGGGGTGTGCACGAGGCCATCATGTGATATTGCCCATAGACTTGTCGTACACACACACTTACACTACCCATGAATAGTTTATAAACCGAATGTAGTAGAAATGGTATTATGAATCAATCAGGTGAACCTTATTTTTTAGTAAAGTATAGAATTTTGAAAGTTAATGTGGTCATGTAACGGAAAGGCGAATTCAACCTCATCAACCGTTTTCTTTCTCTTATATTAACATGTTAGGAAAACTGGGAGCGTTGAAGGGAACTTAATGGTTGTGAGAAAAAAATGTGATCTTTGAGTTGTTCCTCGAGGCTAAACAAGCCCGAGTGAATATGAATTATTGGTGATTATGCATTAATGATGATTATGAATTATTAATGATTATGAATTAATAGTGATTGTGAATTATTAGTGAATTGTATGATGATAGTATACTGCCCAGACAAAATAGAACACGAGTGATTATTTTTTTGGTTCGAGGCTATGGCAGCCCGAAAAGACAATTCATGCCAATAAAATGTCCCAGGCTTGAGGCTATTGACGAGCCCAAGAATAACCGATAATAAAGAGTGTGGTATGATGACCTCAGAAATCACTGTTGAATATTCAAAGTGCTTCGCTTGGTAACAATATTGTATGATGTTCGCCCAAACCATGGCTTTAATTTACAATCCTTTTACATATGATTAAAGGTCATGTAATTCAAAAATGTCTGTTGATTAACCAGTATAGAATTATTAAAGTAGAGTAAAGAATATGTCATTTTGATACCCAATCAAGGGAATTATGTCCTCACGCATAACTCACTCCTCTTCTAGTTCAAGATTCCTCCGCTTTGGGAACGACGAACACACGTGGTACTGACTTATTCTCGACTCGGCCAAAACTACAAACGCTACCAAAACTATCTGTTAAAAAATTGACCTTTATCATTCAAAATGGAAGTGCTCCCCCCCCCCCTTTGTTTTACTGAGGTGAATATTTTATCAGTCATTGACGGGAGACTAAGTTGAGTACCATTTGTATTATCAACGAGTAAGTTAAACAGAACGAACAACGGTGGGAAATCCAATTTCCGACCGTTACACTGGTGTCAACCGGTGGGATAAAATATCTGGTATTACACTGGTGGCAATAGCGGTGGGATATTCATCGTTCCCCAGTTAGTGGCATTGGTGAGAAAGTGAACGGAAGTGACTAGCAAAGAGAGTGAGAATCTTAAGGGTAGCATTGGTTGGTCATTCCCAAATTCCTCTGCAACTCAATGTTCAGAACATCCTGGTAGTAATGAGGTTCAAATAGTGTACTAGTTGGTATTACCCCTGGGGAGGGGGGGAAAGAATACTTCCCCAGTATCCCTGCTTGTCGTAAGAGGCGACTAAAGGGGGCCTTTTTGTCTCCAGTCTTTCTCCTTACTGTCCTCTTCTGCTCTTCTGTCTTACCTCTCGTCTTGATATTTCCATGTTTCCTAAGCTTGGTGCTAATTCTTCACTTTTCCTTCCTTCCTTCCAGCTTAGAATGTTATGGGTTAGGTAATTATAGTTCTCTAGACAAATATTACCCACTCAGAGACAAACATACACAACACCTCATACACTGTCTTGGGCAATACTTCACCGACGTTGGGACGCCACGAGGTATCGTCATGGACAACGGCGAAGAGTTCACGAGTGGAGAGTTCAAGAAATTCTGCCGGAGGAACCAGGTGGACTTGTTCTACATCACCCCTTATCATCCCCAGGGAAATTCCACCACCAAAAGGATGCATAGGACTATGAAAAGTATCCTAGCATCCCTCTGCAACGGACACCCCTTGCGTTGGCCTCAGCTGCTCCAGTCGTGCCAAACCGTCATAAATCAAGCGGTGCACTCCAGCACGGGACAACAGCCCTATTCTGGCTTCTTCTCACGCCATCCCCCTCGCCTCATTGGTACCTTATTGCCTTCCGTGGACACAGAGGAGGACGACCTAGCAATAGCACACATGCTTATTGAGAACACCCACCAGAAGATGACCAGGTGACACCGGGAGGTGGCCAACAGGCGGAGGAGAGCGCAGAAGGTTGGAGTCAATAGCTTGGTGTGGCCAAAAAAAGAAACCATACAGCGGGATACCGTAGGAAACTGAATGCCAAATGGGACGGCCTGTATAAAGTGATCGAAGTGTTGGTAGATGGAAGTGTTTATATCATTGAAAATGTATTTAGTGGCAAGAGAATACAAAGGGCTGCTGAAAAGGTAAAACCATATTACGGTACAGAGGAATGGCTCTTAGAACAGTTGCGCAGGAGCTCGCCCCGGAGCCCGAAGATGAGCGATTACCACCGCGAGTGAGGAATGCCCCTCGGAGGCTTATAGAGGAGTGTTAAATAGGAAAGTAGAGATAAGTGCATGAGACAAATGTTGTGAAACATAACTTCCTGAGGTTATGTTCCGGGTGGACTCATCCCAGAGGAGAGGGTGTAAAAAGAAAAAAAGAGAGAAAAATGTTCCGGTTGGAACCGGGAAGTGCCTTACTTCGAGGGGAGTAATTAATCCCCTCACCTTACAGTTAGCACAGTTTGTGAGGTAGTGGAGTCTTCAGGACAGAATGAGTGCTCACCTTCTTGCAGGCGGAATGCTGGAAACAAAAGAACAGAGTGAATGCGAATGCGAATGGAAGAGTGGAAGGAAGCACCCCCCGTGGTGATCTCACTCTTGAGAGACCCTGTCAAGCTCAGGTGAGTGACAAGCTATCCTCCAAAACCTGAGGGTGACTGGGGCATAAATTCCCTCATAACATCAAGTGGAAGGAGTGATCATACCTCCTAATAAAGTGAGTAAGCGAACTTCCTAGGTATGCATCAGGTGTTTAATGTGGACCGACAGGTGCCACCGATTGTGGGGAAAGATGTTCCAATTCAAAGTGTTCATACCAGTTATAGGAGTAACAACATTCCATCCATGCACATGTCATAGATGATTGACTTGGGTAAAATTTGTCTTCCGAACGTGGGAGCCGTGTAGTGCCACAGATTTAGTATTCATGTATATGTTTAGAGGTACTGTAATTTCTAAGTTAGATAGGGTGTAATCTGAATACTAGTCTGTAAGTTCCTGTCCTAAGTAGTAGTTCATGTGTTAATGTTCAATGTAGGGATAACTTTATTTTTATATGTATACATCTCTGTATCTATGCATAGGTAGTGTAACTGTAAGTGTTGAGCTATGGGAGTTCATCCATCTGGTAGATTAACGAATAACAGATGTGAGCAACGTCCCCCCCCCCCCCGTGTTTGTGCGTCGTTGCCGGGCACCAAATTTAAACCTTAAACAGAATAATAATGGGTATGCAATTCTTTCCGTATCATTGTTGTGAAATACTTACTAATGAAGCTGCTAGAACCCAAATATGTAAGATTATTAGTCAAAAAAAGCCAAAATAATGTAATTTGTGAGGATCAAATAGTCTTGCTTGCCTTAGCCGTCACTAGATGGCATAAGCTACCCCAAATTCAAGGCGGGATGGCAGTAAATTCAGTATTTAAATCTAGTAAGGATTGAATCCCAAATTTTCCCCAGTTCAATCAAAAGTCCTAACATCATGTGTACACTACTATATAAATAGTGAAGAGAATTAAAACCCATCATATCGCAAAAACACAGTCTCATTTGGTCTAGCAGTGGCGTCCATAGGTGCCCGACATGCCACATTCGCAACTGAGACGTGGTGGATAACAGACGTTGATTCAGGTGAGCTGTACACATTCCTCCTTTCTCCCCCCTTTCTTGTTTAATCCTTACTTGTCGTGAACAATATGAAGTAATGTTGTTAAAAGCTTAACGTAGACATTCGCTACCGAGAAGTGGTGGATAACAGACGATGACTCAGTTCACAGACACCGTGACGTCGGGGTGTGCACGAGGCCATCATGTGATATTGCCCATAGACTTGTCATACACACACACTTACACTACCCATGAATAGTTTATAAACTGAATGTAGTAGAAATGGTATTATGAATCAATCAGGTGAACCTTATTTTTTAGTAGATAAGGTATAGAATTTTGAAAGTTAATGTGCGTCATGTAATGGAAAGGCGAATTCAACCTCATCAACCGTTTTCTTTCTCTTATATTAACATGTTAGGAAAACTGGGAGCGCTGAAGGGAACTTAATGGTTGTGAGAAAAAAATGTGATCTTTAAGTTGTTCCTTGAGGCTAAACAAGCCCAAGTGATTATGAATTATTGGTGATGATGCATTAATGATGATTATGAATTATTAATGATTATGAATTAATAGTGATTGTGAATTATTAGTGAATTGTATGATGATATTATACTGCCCAGACGAAATAGAACACGAGTGAATATTTTTTTGGTTCGAGGCTATGGCAGCCCGAAAAGACAATTCATGCCAATAAAATGTCCCAGTCTTGAGGCTATTGACGAGCCCAAGAATAACCGATAATAAAGAGTGTGGTATGATGACCTCAGAAATCACTGTTGAATATTCAAAGTGCTTCGCTTGGTAACAATATTGTACGATGTTCGCCCAAACCATGGCTTTAATTTACAACCCTTTTACATATGATTAAATGTCATGTAATTCAAAAATGTCTGTTGATTAACCAGTATAGTATTATTAACCCGCCCCATCCCGACCACTTTTCCACCACTGACTCCCCCCAATCCCGACCATTTTAGGAAAAATTTTTTTTTTGCTCAAACCTTCACTTTTGGTGAGAAACATCGAAAATTCATAGAGAAATCGCTCACCTGAGGTTTAAAATACTCATTACTGGTAGGAGTGCCTCCTTACCTTACTGGGTTTTCTATCAGGCTGGCACCAAAGAAAACGAGTTCTATGGGAGGATAACTATTTCACACCACTCATAAACGGTATTTATTTATTTACTGTTAATAATTTATATGTAGTACAAGAGTATATTGGTTTTCACGCAGTAATATAGGCATTATAAGCATAGTTTCACTCACTAATACCTGACCTTTTTTTGCCACATTACCTGATCATCATTTCTAACTGTTTCTTCCTCTAATGCTATGTAAAGTTTGTCCTCCACATTGTCATTGATTGGGGAATCACTCTGGCCCTGAATTTCGTACCGTGGCATGACATGGCTATACTGGCCAGGTCACTGATAGCAGGTGAATTGCTGAGACAATGGCATGCAGGCGGGGGGGAGGTCATGCTGGGTAAGGCATTGTCCCTGCCTGGCATCTTGTTGAGGAAGGTGTCACGTGTATACGTACGAAAAATGACTCACGAAAATTGAAAATTGTG